>NC_056747.1:93412977-93525477 GCF_019279795.1 Protopterus annectens
TTTGTAGAGGTGGACTATCCAATTCTAACTTTCTGGGTCCTGTGTGTGAGATAGCTGGCTATCCACTGGGTGAATTAATGGTTTATACATAACCACTTGAGTTTGTCAACAATGCTTGAGTAGGGGATTGTGTCCAATGTCTTGTCTAGTCTAGGTCAAGGTAGGCAGTATGAAGCATTTTGCCCTCATCCATTGCTTTTGAGACCTTCTCAAAGATGTCCACCAGAGTGATTAGGCAAGATGACCTGTCCTTTAAGAAACCAAATTGGGTTGTATCCAGTGTCTGGAGATTTCCTCTGTCATTATTGATCATTTTGAATATAGTTCTTTTCATGGCTTTGTATATGAGATGAGTGAGACTTGTGGGTCTGTAGATGGCCCACCTTTGTGCAGAATGATGACTTTTGCTGTTCTCTATTTGTGAGGCACAACACCTATTTGGAGATTACAGTTATATAGCAATTCCAGACAACCTGACAGGTTATGTTTCATGCTATTTAGAAAGAACCCTGGGATGTTGTCTGGGCCCATCGTTGCAGCTTTCTTGGCCTCAGAGAGAGCACTGAGGACCTGTTCCATACTGATAAAAGGGGGAGTTATATTTGATGGTATTTCCTGAGGGGAGGTTGAGGAGGAGAAAGGAGTAAAGTTAGAGATGAATTTGTCTGCGATTTGGTTTACTATATCGTCTGGCCCAGTATAGGTGGCTCCATTAACAATGAGTCCTGTACATAATTGTGTACTGCCTTTGAGGTTATAGACATAGCTAAAGAATGCCTTGTGGTTTTTCTTGGACTGGTAGGCCAAATTTATCTCAGATTTGCCTTTGGTAGACTATTTGCCCTCTGGGTACTTTATTTAATTTGAAGCAGTACTTTCATCATGTTGAGTGCTACACCTCCTAATTTTTGCCAGGATTTTCTTCCTTCTATAATACAACTGACTGAAGTTGTGATTCCACTGTGGTAGCTTGTTTTTTGAGTTAGTTCTGTACTTCTTACTGGTGGGTACAGCTGCTTCTATGCAGCTATTAACATGCTTATATAGGGTTTCTGTAAAGAGTTCTGCATAGGCATCAGTGTTCTCAGGTTTTATGGAATTAAAATTTTGCCAGGTTATCAATTAATATTAGGAAGTTAGCCTTAGAGTAATTCCTGAACATTCCAATGTTAGCTAGGGTTCCAGATTTTATTTTTTTAACATTCCAATGTTAACTAGGGTTCCAGGTTTTATTTTTTCTTCCAAGGAGACTGTTTTGTGGTTTGACCTTAACAGCGATGACATTATGCTAGGTGAGTGTGCAGCATTCTCCCATATTAGTGAGGATCAGTTTCAGTCTGTTTGCGCCCTTGGTTGGAATATTGACAATCTGGTCCAGGGATTTTATGCTTACAAAATCCAGTACTCTTTATATCTGCACATTTGTATACGATTCCCAGTTAATAGTAGGGTAATTAAAGTCACCGATGAATATGGTGTTGAGTTGGAGGGTGAGTGTTTCCAATAACTTTAAATACATGGTATGGGTTATTGGGTCATAGAGAGGGGCCTATAACTTGCAAGGAAGTGGTATGAGATTTTGACTAGGGTGATTTGGACATGGAGAAGCTAAAGTGCATTATCCTGTTTGACCAGCCTTGAGGTATATTTATTTTTGATGTAAATCGAGAAAACCTCCAACTTTAGCCCCTGTCTGTGTAGTAGCTCGTCTACAAGTGTGGAAGGCATTATTGCCTTGAATTGACGGTGTGCTCTCTTTGGCTTTAAACAATGTCAGAGTGACTGCACAGATGTCAACATTCTTGAGGGTGAAGAGAACATGTAGGGAGTAGACTTTCTTTTTTAGACTCCTAACACTGAACGGTAACATCTTTAAATAATCTTGGTTTTGATTTGCTATGTCAGAAATACTTTCAGTTTGGCATTACCTAGAAAAGGCATTATGGAGAAGGACAATGTTTTAGCTAATATTTGAAAGTCTAAAGGGAGAGGTACAAATGATCCCTGGGAAACCATTGTGGTCTATTGACCACTTCCTTCTATGCAAGTATTACATCCCCTTAGAATGACACCATAAACTAACCAGTTATTAAAGTCAACCATCTTCTGTTCGTATTGTGACAACATCCTTGGAGAAGGTAAAATACTGCTCAATGTTTGGCTCATACCAGCCTGTGACACATATTTTGAGAGTTCTACCATGTATCTGTTTACACAGTCTAAGGAGGTACATCTAAGGTCATTTACACCCACATGCACTATTACTGAGTCATACAAGTATCTGTGGTCCTATAGCTTGAGTGTGTGTGTAATGTGGCAGATCTTGTCACCTGGTAAGCAACTGACTGTGACTATCTCCTTACTCAGCCTGGTGAGAGGAACATCAGTGTGTCTCAAAATGGAGTCTCCAATGACCAGAATATTGGATTGTCTGGTGGCTTGCCTTATGGGTTTAGAAGTAGAGGCTCCATGAGATGTTGTTGTGTGTGTTGATGTGAGTGTTGTTTTGAAAGAGTGCATTTGAGGCTATTGAGAGTATATGTTATGTGTACTTCATCTAGGAGGTCTTTGGGGTTTGGGAAGGTTACATTTAAGTGTGTACTACTGACAACCTGATTGATATTAGGAGGATTTTTATGTGAGAGCCTTGCCTCCAGTGACATTGTGCAAATACATCTCTCACATACCTTATCAGTTTTGCTGGTTGTCAGAAAATATGAGGCAATTTGTACATTGCCCCAGGATGCCCATATCCAATAACCCAGCATCAGAGATCATGGGAAAGTTCATATCTATGGCAAGACGCCCTTTTTATTGATTAAACAGTTGCAGTGAGAATATAAAGTAATGTCAGGAGTATGTCGTTTGCACCTCTGGGGGGGAGTGCTTATCACTGCAAACTAGGTGCACTGTAAGTACCAGGTACTGGTGATATTTCAAAGGTACCTTTATAGAAAAATGTCATCTCAAGGTGTCTTCTTCTATAGAGGGCACTGCCAAACACTTGAGGAGAACTAATAAGTAGACCCCGATGATATATGGATGAACTATTTAAGGAGATGTTCTGAAGTTAGGTTAGACAGGCGGTAATCAAGCAGTACTTACTGAAAAGAAAGAATTAGTTTTGTCAAGTATGTTGAAAAGAGGGGATTCATCTGATTGGCTACTGCCTGGCTACTGCTAGTGCTGGTCTCACTACGGCTTCACTCTGCTGGGATACAATGCTCCTTTGCTGCTTCTCTCGCTAGAAACAAAACAGTAGCATCAATCCTAAGATGAGAAGCAGGCCACAGGCTATTTGGTGATCAATAGTCTTGTCCCAGATGATGCATGGGTCTGTAGGTTCATTTCAACCTTTTCCTGGTAGGTGCCTTGAATAACAACCAGACCAAACAGGAAGGTTCAAAACAGACACTCACTGCCAAATCAGGGACAGTCAGGAATCAATGCCCTCTGAATATCCATTCATTGTATTGTCATAGGTTCATAGTTTAGTACTAAGCTAACTGCCCTTGCGAGCCATTTTAAGCCTAGCCATTTATCCCTTGTGAGACTCAAACCCTGCACCTTGGGTTTGTAAGGCAAACACCTTAGCCATTAAGGGGGTCTATATTATGAATGTGAAAATCTGTATGAGTGAATGCGAAGACGTCGACACGTATTGTGTGAAGTACGGAAATCCCAAATGTACAAAACTGCGAATTCCAAGATGTCAAATTGTTTTGGTTGGCCCGTCTGTGGTATAGCTCCGTTAGGTAAGTGTGTGATAGATAGGACTTTTGTGGATTTGGGTTAAGTTAAGTGTATAGATAGGTAATGTATGTAAGGTTTAGTGTAGTGTTAGAAGTAGGGTTATTTTAAGTGTATGTATGTGTATTGTTTATTTTGTTTGGGTGTATGTCTGTAGGGGAAGTGTGCTGTAGTTATGGACCTTAGAGTTAGGGAGGGGTTAAGGATAGTGGATAGATAGTTGTGTATGTGTGGTTTAGTGTAGTGTTGGAGACAGGGTTTTGTTAAATGTGTTTATGTGGATTATTTATTTTGTTTGGGTGTATGTGTGTAGGGGACGTGTGCGGTAGTTACGGACCTTAGGGTTAGGGAGGGGTTAAGGATAGTGCATAGTTAGTTGTGTATTTAAGGTTTAGTGTAGAGTTAGAGGTAATGGTTTGGTGCTTTACCTTAGGTTAGAAGTAGGGTTTGGTTAGTGTATGTGTGTGGTTTATTTATTTTCTTTGGGTAGGTAGTATGTAGCGGGAGGTGTGGTTGGCCGACTATGACAGTTTGATATTTTTTTTTATGCAGTTTAGTGCGTTTGGGATTTTCACAGTTAGCGGTATAGGTGTCAATGTTTAGGTATTCAGGAATAGGGTTTTTCACTTAGGTAATATAGACCCCCATTAAGCCACCCTCCCAGCCATCTCCAGGAAATAATGTCCCTGTGCTCCTTCTCTCACTAGGAGCAAAACAGATGTACTATTCCCAAGATGTCTACTGAGAAGCAGAATGTGGGCTCTCCAATAACCAGTGGTCTTGAATTAAAAGTTGCAGATTTTAAAGGTAAGATAGAAAAATGGGTTAATATCCTAAGAGATGCAGTGTATACTAAGCATTTAGATATGAAAAATGGGGTAACTCAATGTTACGCTACCTAAAGGGAGAGCCCCTAATTTTAAAAAGAGCAAGACAGACTGGATTTTAATATTACCACTTCTGAGGACCAACAACCTGTTGTTCAGAGCTTTGACCATTAAGATTAGTCATAGCTAGTCTTAATGGCTTAAGACTAGAGATTTTTCACATATTTAGTATGCCTTTGAAACTTGATATTTTCCAAAGGCTTTCAAAGAAGCCATTGTTATCCATACTCTTAAGAAATTAACATTAGACCTAAAAAAACTTTATAACTTCTACCCAATCTCTATTCTTCCATTTTGTTTAGGTGAGGTCATAGAGAAGGTTTTTAAGCAACTTCAGAAATACCTACTGCACAATGGACGCACAGACCCATTTCAGTCTGGGTTTTGCACTTGCTACAGTACAGAAAGTACCCTCATGTGGGTAGTAAATGATGTTATGGACAGAGACCAGAATTTGTTTTGTTCAGTTTTGTTCCTTTTTCATCTCTTGGTAGAATTTGATGCCAGTGATCATGGCCTATTGATTGAACAGTTACAATCTTTCTTTGGCCTTTCTTCTATGGTCTTAGATTGATTTAAATCATACCTTTCTGCCTGTTTCTAAAGGGTCTTTACTATACTTGCTGCATTGTGGAGTTCTGGTTCAATGTCAGGCCCTTTATTTAGTTAACATTTGTTTACCAGCAAAGTCCGACTTGGAAAAAGCCAATTTTCAGTGGAGCCCCGGGAGAAATGCTTCAGAAGCATGTCTTTGTAACTTGGGAGGAAACTGGAGCACCCAGACGAAACCCACACAAATGCAGGGAGGACATGCAGACTCTGCACAGAAGGCACCCCAGTCGAGAATTGAACCAGAGAACCTCTTGCTGTGAGGCAACAACATTAACCTCTGCACCACTGTGCCATCCAATATCATTCATAATATATATGCTTTCACTGGGAGACCTTATTAGGGGAAAGGGGACTAGCATACCATAGTTATTCATCAGTCTGTCAAATATATCTCTCCTTTCCTTAGGAAGAAATGGTGAGTGTTTATTCCTAAGATAACCCTCTTGAAGCCATTTACTCTTGCTTCTATTGTAATTCGTCAAAACTGAACACCTCCAAAAATAGAGGCTGTGACAATTCATGCAACCTTGAGAAATTCCATTGTACATTTTGTCCAAATTGATGTCTTCTATGAAGGCAGAAAGCTTGAGTTTGTTAAAAAGGTGCATAATTTAGCTGTTATCCTAGATCAAGTGTGGATACTGTGGGGACCAAGTGTCAGCCATCATAAAATATTCATGCTTTTATTTAAGAAACATATCTAGAATAAAGCACTTTTTGACCCAAGTTATTCTCTGAGTAGTAGTTCATGATTTAGTTTCATTGCCGCTAGATTATTGCAATGCAGTCTGCTGGGACTCCTCAACACTGAACTGGTCTACTAACAGTTAGAGCAGAAGTCTGCTGCCAGATTACTGACTGGCAGTACGCATTAGTAATATATTACTCCCATTCTGCACAATCTGCACTGGCTACTAGTACAATTTAGGATTCCCTTGAAGGTTTTGGTTTGGTGTAGTATTCTATACATGTCTCACCTTACCTGAAAGAGTTAGGGGTACTGCATACTCCAACTAGGGGGGTCTATGCTCAGTCACTGAGGGGAGGATGGTAAATTCATAAGTTTATCTTGAGTAACCTGATGTTCATTCCCTTGCTTATGAGTCACCGCACCTGCAGAATTTACTACCTCAGTGGCTTCAGCATTGTCCAATGTTAGACAGCTTTCATAGATTGTTTGAAACTTACATTTCTGATACTATATAAAAGGGGCAGGATGATATATTATACGACTGTTTTGTAATGCTTTCATTATATCTATTTTAATTGTTATATATTTGTTTTTGATTCATTTTTACATAGTGTTTTGCAGAAAAATGCCTAAATAAATTCAAAACTGAATTTGCTGCAAGGAGTTAGAAGAAACTTTCTGCTCCACTTCATGGTTTAGTTCAGTTAATCTGCAATTTAGCTCTGTGTTATAATAAGTTCGCCCAAACTGTCCAGATTTTCACAGAATGTTCAGATCATTGCCTCATATTTTTGTTTCTTATAAAATTTGTGGTTTTCTGGCAAATCATTGGGGATTGAAATCAACTAAATAATGGCATACGTTTGAGTTTCCGATTTCATATTCATCAGAAAATGCATGTTATCACAAAACCAGTTATTCTACTAATCTTCTAACTTTATAAAAACAATATTTGAAATCTATTCCTATTTTTGAACCTCTGTCCCTCAATTATTTTGCGTTTTGCCTGATTTCTTTTGCTAAGAGGTTATTTTGCATTTTGTCTTGATTTCTTTTGCTAAGAGGTTGGGAGGTATGACTGTTTTCCAGATTGTTCTATATTGTGCTCTTATTTCATAACCACATAATGCAACTGTTATTTACAAATCAGGAACTTAAACTTAGTCTCCAATAAATATGTAATTGTTTAATTTGTGCTATCAGGAGTGCTGTACCCCTTTTATCAACCTTGAAAAAACTCTGTTGTTCAGTATATTAACTACTGAGTCGACAGCATACAGTTTGTTAATTAATTATGTCTGAAAAGGTGACTGTCTTTGAAATTCAGCTTCATTTGTATGGTATTGGCCAAGTTGTACCAAGACCAACCAAAATGTTTTTTCTTGGTTGTAAAAAAGGACATGCAGTTTTAATCCATTTGGCCTTGTCAGTCGTGCTCAGGAGATAACTGTTTTTTATGGGCACTTAATTTAGAAAATTCTAAATTTGTGGGTAATGCACCTGCATTTTTCAGTCAGTAGTCTCACAAAATGACTTCAGCTGACCTAATCAAGTGCTGACTGTCTTACAAAACAAGGCCAAGAACTAAAAGGGAACTGACTACTCATCAGAACAAATTCCAGATATATTTCTATTTGTAAGAGGAATATTTCTGTGATGCATTTTACTGTGAACTAGGTAACAGTTGATCTTACTTCTTGGCATGGAATCTTTAAACAAAGTAGACAGACTGATCTTTAAGCAAGAATTCCTGCTGATGCTCAGTGCAGGAGGAAAGTTGTACCAGAAACTTATGGGGTGCATGATGTGACCCCAAATGTATGCTTAAGGCATGCTTTGCCATGTCTGTATACAAACCAGTAGTAAGTAGTATACATTTGGTACATTCTTTATCAGAACAGTCCATGCGTTTGTCTCCCATTAAAGCATCTGAATTTCCATTAAAGGTTTGTATACATTCATTAAACTCCACACTATAAGTACTGATTCCATTCAGAAACAACTCTGACTAAATCATACTGTTCCTTTAAATTTCCAATACTTCTCTAATGCACTGAGCTCATTATTTCTATGTGTTTTTGTTAATGCTTTGGTCCTGAGCCCCACAGGCTATGTCATTTATACATACCAATGAATTTTTATATTGATTCCTAAATGCAGTCACATTTGCCTTATATTTTTGACATCTCTTCACAAAAATGTAGGTTAATATGTAATTGTTTTACTAAAAAAGGAATGTATTGCATGCATAATGATAGCATTTTGCAGTTCTTCATGCTGGTATCAGTGTGTATGAAGTGTTATAAAGATGTATGCAAATTACAAGTGATAAAAACTGCAATAATCTGCTTTGCTCTTGCTTAGTCCCTTAAGTCAAGATGCCCACATGGTGTTCAACAGCTACCTAATAGCTGTTTCTGATTTCAGCATGTCAGCTCATTTGTGCTAAAGGTCGGGTGAATGATGACTGCACTGGTTGCATATGTGATGATCATGTACTGATGGGTTTAGTCCTGACCCATGAAGGAGGCCCAATCGCTGCTGCCAGAGTGTCTATGGAAAACAGGCCTGGAGTGACTCTTGCAAGGACAGATGACAAAGGCTCATTCCATGTTTCTGGAGTTTGCTTGGACAAAGAGTTCAACGTCACCATTGTAAGGGAGAAGTATGCACCAGGAAGATTTCCGGCAACCAGTAATGGGACGAGTGTGTTCGTTGTGCACGCTGTTCTCGGAAGAGTAGGTAAGGAGAGCTACACTTCAAGTAGTTTTTAGTGAAATAACATCTTATTCCGTATGTAGTTTTAGTGTGTGATTTCCAGTTATGAGTAATGGGTGTTTGTATTCCTACATCTTGCTGTGATATTCTACTGTTAGCTAAAATAAAAGATGCATTATAACATGAAAGGAAAACAAAAGCTTTGAGAAGGCCACAGTGAATCTTTTATGGTTTCCATATCAGTGTATAGCAGCTAGGATTTCTGCACATGAAAAATGTGACAAGGGAAAGTCAGGAGGAGGAATACGAGTAGCATCTCTCAGTTATGGGATATCATATTTTGGCACATCATGGCAAGAATGACTTTGAACTGAGAAAATTAAATATCCCAGCATACTACTGGCTTTTAACCACCAATAAGCTGCTTCAGGTCCCAACTGAATCCAAATAGCTAGAGTGGAATAACAGTATGAGGTGGGGGATTCTGTACACTTGGAATCTTATATGAGTGGGCACATCATACCGTTATATACTATTAGGTAATTACATGCACATCATGGATAATATACGGGAGAGGGAGAGAGAGAAGATGATCCTGTGCATATGTATGCGTGTATACTTGTATGTACAATATCAGCATTGTGTTAAGATTTAGTCTTATATTTAAGGAGGCTGAAAGCATTCAGTTAATCATATATTTCCTTACCAGCACAGATGGGTGAAATATACTTTACTGCACACTTGAAGGTAATTACTGCCTGCCAGAATAAAATTTCATAAATACTGGCATACTGTTTATAATAACTTGAAGTAGCATCATAATGTATTGCAGAATTTGTATTAAGTCAAAAGTTTTTTCAATATATGAGTACACTCATGCAAATCAGATAAACATGAGTCAGCAAACTCTAATGCAGTATAGTGGAAAAATAGTATGGATTTTGTTTGCACTTTTCCATATATCCAACATGCTAGTAATATTTGTGCAAAGAAAGAAACTCTTTATCCTATATATTATAATTGCTTCTTTATACTGGCTATTAATGTTCTAATGCTGACATCACAATCTTTATAGAGGCACTAATAATTATGGGTCTATGTCCACACATCGAAGAAAAACCTCATCGAATGGGTATTCCATGAACAGTAATCCCAGAACGTCATATTCCTCGAAGAGTGAAATCATCGTAAACAAAAATCATTGAAAAGTAATAGCTGGCCAACAACAAGGAAGTAACCCATGAAGGTGGGGGGCTGAACCCCCAGACCCCCCCAACTATATATACCAACTCTGAGATTGCAGTATAGTGGAGAAAAGTTCAAATTTTAAAAAGGTTTTGCTTAGTTTACCTTATGTAGTGTGGCACTTCCTTGTTCTTGGTTAACTATTACATTTCAATAATTTTTTTACTATGATGTCACTCTTCAGTGAAAGCAACGTTCACGGATTACTGTTCATGGAACAGCCATTCAATGAAGTTTTTCTTCCAAGTGTGAACATAGACCTGATGATTATGATGTCATAAACACAGGACTATGGCAACCAGTGTAAACAAGTAGCAGTAGTGCAAATGTAGCTGCTGTTGTCATGGTATTGCTCTTATGTACATTCTGTTAGCACAAAGGAAAATAATTACCGAAAAATAATGAATTTGTCCCTTAGACTGGATCCAGGTCACCACTGTTATCTCCTTTAAACAGACTTTAAATAAGATGTGAAAATGGAAAATAAACAATAATTTTGGGTGTATAGCATCTTGATGTGTCTATGTTACAAGATTTTTTTTAACCAACTAATTAATTCACCCTTCAGTTCTAGATTTCTAATTATCCGCATCTTAATATGAAGTGAGCCCTCTGCTCTGGCTACTGCCTGCCCAGTGTCTGCAGTGATGTAATATGGCTTTTGCTGGCACAGAAGTGGAATAGAACAGGGGATCTCTTCCATGCATGGACAGCAGTGATGGAGATTATTTTTTAATTATTCATAATTGCCTCCCCAACACTACTTTGGCTATCATGAAGTGCTATGGACATTGGATGCTTTTCAGTTAAGTTTCCTCTTGCAGCATTGTGCCATATTGCTCCTTCTATCTCCCTGCAGACAACTGCGCCCATGGTCCATTCTGCCATATTGTTACTTCTATCTTCCTGCAGACAGCTGCGTCCACTGTCACAGCCTGGGGTAAGCCATACATCATGGGCAAGCCACCTCCTACCCCTCAGGTCAGAGCTGCACATGAACACCTCAGTTGCACTCTTTCAGGCCAATACCATCCTGTAATGCAGTTTCCAAAACTCGTAATTTGACTACAATGATACTATATCAGGGTAGAGGGTTTAAGATTTGAACCATATTCACTACGGTATTGTCCAGTACAAAACTCTGTGTAGTAATACTTATCTTACCATAGGACTCACTTGTATCAAGAAGGAAATACCATCCTGTAATGCAGTTTCCAAAACTAGTAATTTGACTACAATGATACTATATCAGGGTAGAGGGTTTAAGATTTAATTTTACCTTTAAGGTGGCTGAAAGCATTCAGTTAATCATACGTTCTCTTATCAGCAGAGACAGGTGAAATGTGCTTTACCATACACCTTGCAGTTAATCACGGCCTGCCACAATATAATGGTATTATTACTAGCATACTGTTTATAATAACGATGTGGTACCATGATGTATTGAAGCTTTTGTATTAAAAGGTTTTCTCCATAGCTTCTATACTGGCTATTATATAAAATGCTAGATAAATGGAGTCTGTGATATCAGGTTTTAATCTGCTTTCACATTCAGTAATTTAATATGCTGTCAAGCTATGTAGTTTAACATGTACCTTAGAGCTGTAAGAAAATCTCATATCCAATGAAATCTGCTTTATTCATAGCAGCTGCAGTAATATAAGCTCACGTTAGTATACAAGTCATGAAGCATATTCCTTATGATGCCCTTTTCAGTTAAAACAGCTTCACTGCATTTACTATTTTATTATTTCTTTTTTTGCATCCAAGTATTCCCTTTTTTATTTATCTCTCAGTACAGGTTTTTAAATGTTGCTTCAGTCTTCTGAGGGTTTCTGGATGAGTCAGGTTGGACTACTATAAAAACAGACTGACGGTGTTGACAGATCCAGGGATCAGGGGTCTAGTGGCAGCAACAATGGCATGAGCTGGAACCTGTAGACAAGTGTAGGAAGGCAGATAACAAAGTATGAGCGACTTCACAGTACTCGTCATGTACCTTCAGTGAGGACCACCAAACCCTGATGCTTCTGCTGTGGCATTCTAATGGATTTTTAAGCAAAAGACTAAACAGCATCAGGAATCCAACAAGAGAAAAGTGAAGATCAGTGGGATGGTCGGTATCAAACTCTGGTCACCTCATGAGGTCTTCGGGACAGGTCTCATCTCAGTGATTTCAGAAGAGCTGCTCTGGTCTTATTTTAAGATACTGCAACATTCTGCACAGGTGTAACACTAACTTGTCAGTGCTTAGACTAACATATGCTTAGAGTCTGCAGTATTGTAAAGGTTGAAGAGGCGTAGATCATGCTTTAGATACATTTTGACACTTAATGATTACAAATATGGCAGGCATTTCAGTTATCCTTTAGCAATCACACTGATCATACTGCCTTTTTTGCAGAGCTGTTTCCTTTTTAAGTGTACACTATGGAAAGGAAAGGGTTACGTATTACCTTGCTCACACCTGGTGCATTGTGAGGTCATTAGGGCATGACCTGAATGACTTACACGACAGCTCCCTGATCCACTACTTTGGTAAAATATGAATTACCTATGACCTGTTATGGTGTGCTACTGTTATACACTAACATTATTTTGCAAAGAAATATCTTACCTTTTTAAATTAATACCATTGTATAATGCATATTCCATTACTGTTCCATCACTCTGTTCTGGTTTAGCTCAGCTGGGCCCATACATGTGGTAGTCCACTCTCAGTATATTTTGCACGTCCAGTTGGTGTTACTAGGAGGTTGCTGGATACAGAAAACAATCTGACAGTCCTGAACGTACAGGACAGGGATGTTACATAAGTAAAGGAAGGGCACGGACAACTTCGATTTATATTATGCTTCATTTCCATTGGGTAGCTTTTCAATGTAAAACAAATGCTTTAGATACATTTTGCCAGAGATGACTAAAACGGTGTTCATTTCAATTGTCTTTTTAGCAATCTCATTGATCAGGCTAATCCATGTTGCACTGTAGCTGCTAAAGTTGATGGTGTTGGATACCAATTTTTACCCCCGGCAGAGTATATTCCCTATCAATGAAAAGTAAAACTTACCTCATGTATAATGTGCAGTGCTTGTTGCAACCAAAGAAGTAGATATTATTTGATACTTACAGACCACGCACTATGGTACAGCTGCCAGAGATGAGCTAAGTCAGTGAGAACCACAGAATAAAGGCTTTGTTAAATGAAATGTTTATACCCACCATTTATTGTCAAACAACTTTTTGCACTACCAGAGTAACCACCCACATTTCCGGAAAAAAAGGCATTATTAAGAGGCAGATGGTGCAATTATGTAAATTAATTTCTGGTGAAATGATTTTTAAAAGAATTTACATCAATTGATATTTATGTTCAGGGAAAGGGACCACACAGACTACCTCTTGAATGTTACAATATAGAACAAAATAAATGCATGCAATTACTGAGCACAGGTAATGGAAACTTACGTAACAAAACAATGTGAACAACAACAACAATAACACATTTAAGAGAGCCATACTTTTAAAATACAGTCCTGCTGATTATAAGGTTAGGCATTGTACAGAAAGCAGCTGGAGTTAGTTTGACTGTTACTATGAGGTTACAGGAGTACTTGAAAACTGCCCAAAATGTATTTATAAAAGGAGCAAGAATATTAGGGAAATAGGAGCATCATGCAATCAGTAGTGGTCTTGATACAAGGAGCACAAAAGGAACGACAAAAGTATGGTCCATGCCCACAATACACTTTTGAATTTGTTGGTACCACATTAAGATTAATGGGCTTAGAGCACTAATTCCATTTCGATCATGGGTTAACTGCGAAAAAAAGGGAGTTATATATTTATCTTTCTGTGGCCCATGCCAAGCTTTTTATATAAGAAAAGCAGAACATAGTTTGCACAGAAGGATAACTAAACACAATAATGATATAAAAGAAAAAAAGAAATGTGACAACAATGCACTATATAGGTATACGGTCACATGTGCAGGGCATAACAAACTTCCTGTTTTGTGACTAGATTGTGATTAATCCTACAGATGGGCCATGGAAATTGCAAGTAGAGTTTTGTAAATTATTTTGGCAGTTAAAATGAAATGCATTAGAATCCCCCCAAGACTAAATGAACATATTTCATTTATTAGTGTGTTATATATAACTCAGGTCTGCTAAAATATAAAAAAGTCCATTTTCTTATCTGTATTACAGAAGTTTGTGCAATATTCCATCTAAAGTTGGTATTCCAACTTATCTATGTGTTACATAGAGGACTATTATAAATAATTTCCAATTTTATTTATTATTTATGTTATGCAATTTAAACTCCTGACTTTGTATTTTCAGTTTTATATCAACTTGTTTATGTATGAGTAGAGGCTGCTTTATTTATATACACTGTAATATAATAATTTTAACAGTTTTAGATTTCTTGTTTTTAACATATTTATATTTTGTGATATGTCTCCTTCACATCTAACATTATTGATCATGTGGCTAATTTAAGGTGTATAACTTCTAGTGAACTGATTGTTAAATCTGTTCTGATGAAGTCCTGGGTAGGGACGAAACTGATTAACTATTTTTACAAAACTGGCATTTTAGTTCCAAAGTGATTTAATAAACGAAGTGATTTACCAAGAACTTTATTGTCTGTAGGCCATTCTTGCACGTCCATGGTTAGTTGTGTGGACTCTGACCACTGTGTTTGTCTGTCTGGGCTACTTCCTTGGAACAATGGCATTCAACATTTTCAGATGAGGAATTGGTCAGTATATTGTTACGAGGACAGCACTACACTGCTGTAGGCAGCAGTTGCATTTTGTTCTGGGACAAGGACTAAAACGTTGGAAGGAGGACTGGGAAAAAATCCATATAGGCTTAGGCCAGGTCAATACAGGTAACTCTGATGTGAATAAAATTATATGAACTTCAGTGGCACAGGATGCCTTGGAACTTATGGCTGGTGCACAAAATATTTGGGAACCATAGTTCACAAGAGCATATACAGCTGTTAAATATAAGTTTGGCATTCAGTTTTGGATCATATTGTGGTAATCCGTTGAAATGTGTTTTGCTGTTAAGTCAAATTGTGCCTAAAGCTACACAAAAACATGATCCACAAAAATACCAGATACAAACATGAATGATTTCCTTTCCCCTCTTCCAACTTTATTGCTAATTAACCTTCTTACACATACTTCTCAATACTTTATCCCTTACTATACTTTTCTCTCTTTACATACATACACACCTAATAGATACTCTCTGGAACTGCACTCTAGACTGTGATAAGAAATCTTTCTCTGGCACATTCTATTCCATCTGTCCTACAGATCCTTCCCTCTTCATTTTTCCCTATACTGCCTAGCCATAACAGATATATATATATATATATATATATATATATATATATATATATATATATATATATGTATACTCTTCCTTCACCTAACCCTTACATTTCAGACTGTCCTGCTCTAAATTCATTATTAACATGCTACTTGCCCAAAAGGTCTCTCAGATCAGAGACGCAACACCTACAATAGGTTCACATAACTGAAGTACCTGCAAGACACATTCTTTACTCTTTTGTGGTAGCCAGAGCTTGGAATGCCCTATCCACAGCAATTAGAACCTTGCAATGTTACTCTTCCTTCAAAACCTCTTTTGCAAGAATACCTCTCTGCTAACTGGATCTGTTCTTGTACCAAGTCTCCCCCTTCTAAAACCTAACATTTAGTTCTTCTTCATGTATTCATTTTATATTTCAGTTTGACTACATATCATTTGACCTCACTTATAAAAATTCCTGTAATTCCTTGTTTGCATTTAACTGTACTGTCTATGCTTTTGGACTCTCTGCTATTACTTATATGCTAATATTTTCATGTTTATGTATATTTTTGTTTATTTTTGAGAGAATATTCATACTGTTAATGACTTAGTTTCTGTTATATGTTTTATGTCCTTGCAGCTTTTCTCCCTGGACCTCAACTGAAAATGGGTTCTAAATGGCCCAGTGGACTATCCCATTAAACAAATGTCAATAAACAAACAAATAAATAAATAAATATTCCAGGCATACTTATTATCCAGCATACTGTCTCCACCATCAACCCACTTTAAACAAGCACACAATTCTGTATTCAGCCAAAATGTTCTCCCTGTGTATGACCACCTTACTCATCTTCCTATTATGTCACCTCACAAATTGCCAAGTACCTATCACCCCTAAAACACTATCCCCCACTCTAAACTATTCTGCATATCACGCTCTCCATTCTTCCCTAGTGCAAACTGGAAATTGCTCCAAATTTATTTATTGCTTCTCCTCAGTTTTTCTTCAGACAAAGTGCTCATCTCAGTTCTTTTATCAAAATAAAATTAAATATAGATTAAACAACGTCTTACTAAAACTTTCCCAGATCCACCTGTAATGTAAAACCATCATACAAATTGGTGATGTTCACTTTAAGCCTGCGCTTTTCTCCTCCCCCATTCCTTCTGTTCCATTATCTCCAACGCCTACTTCATGTTTTCATAGACTATTAAATATTATTGCCGTAAACATGCATAGTATGTTAAATAAAGTTATTGAACTCCATTCCTACATCACGCAAAACTCACCAGATGTCATCACAGTCACTGAGAAAATGGCTGAAACCACCATACAAAAGACTCAGAAATCCTTACACAGGCTATTATATCACTATTATATATGACTGACAACATAAAAAAGCAGTTGGCCTGGCTGTCCTCTAGTCTAGCTCTCTGGCACTCCCTCCCTTTGCTAAAATCTCACCAACATTTGACACTGCAGAGCTACTAGTATCTTCCCAAACTAAATTACCAAAAATAGTCTCTGCGTAATTGTTACCTATAGTCTTCCAGGCAATACTATCCTAGTTCTGGAAGATATCCTACACTGGATATCCAATGCTATCCATAATAAAATTATTATTCTTGGAGATGTCAATACTGATTGGCAAAACCTTGCATTAAAATATCCCACTAGTGATATTAATTGACATGGCTTAATGCAACTTATCACATCCCACACTCACTACAACAAGGTCAAAAATAGTAGTTCGCCTTTAGACTGGATCTTGTTCTCTGATCCTAGTAAGTACAGTTCATTAGGTATTATCCCAGAATATCTCAGTGATCAATGTCTAACATATATCCACAGATTTGTCTTTCATCACTCCAAACAAGCACCCAAATAGGGAAATCCACAACCATCCACAATTTAACAGCAATGTGTTCACTGACACCCTAAATTTCTTTAGATTTTCCCAAAACCCCACTACTAGATGATGCCACACATACATTCAAGACTACATTTTAAATGCTATAAATGATCATGTCCCCTTGAGAAGCAAGAGGGTAGAGTCCAACCACGACCCCTGGCTCTTCTTTTACAGTAGAAGTCTGATTAACATCAGAAATGGGTTATGGAAGAATGACAGAAAGACAATTAATCTCACGACCTACAAGAACAAAGAGCTCTGCAACCTGAAAAAAGACAACTCTATAATGATACAATTCACTATTACTCCATTCCTCAAAACAATCAAAAACATAATTCTATAACATTATGGTACTCCATAAAAAAAAAAGAAAACTTACACTCTGCAGCTAACAGTGCACCTGACCCATGTCCTAACTTCTCACTCTTAGGAACAGCTACTAAATTCAACTAGACAACATACCTGCCCTTGCCTAAACTTCTACCAAGTTTCCAGAGCATCACTACTTCCCTTGTCATCAAACAACCCATTTCCACACTAAAATGTAAGCCATGCACACCCCCTACAGGCAGCCTTCCAGAATACCTTTGGGTAAGTGCTGACTCCATTGTTTTCTGTGTGTCAATTCTAATAAACAGATCCATACAGGAATCATACGTTCCCTCCCTGTGGAAGAAGTTCCGTATACTTCCCCTTCACAAGGGTAGGAACTCCAATGAAATCACCAGTTTTAGATGCATTGCAGTTATGTCCCTCCTCTCCAAAATATTGGAAAAAATGTAAATATAAACTACTTCTCCACATTCTTCTCTGAGAAAAACTGCTACCCTCTCCACATCATGGTTTTTGACCAACTCATAGTATGACTACACTAGAATCCTTTGTACATACCATCAACAAGGCCAAAGACATTGCCACATTTCTCTCATCTCTCTTTTTAGAATTATCCAAAGCCTTTGATACAAACAATCTCTTGTCAAAGATGTCTACCCTGGTTCTCTGTATCATTCAGATTTAAATGGATTTTTAGCTAATTGTCACACAGATACCAATCAGTTTATATGTAAGATATTAAGATAAAAAAGCAGGACAATCCAATTGCTCCTTAATGTTGTCAGGTTTATTGAATTTTACTTATGAGTGCTTTCATTCAGTAGACTTCATCAGAAAACCTATGATCTTTTAGACCGATACATTTGGAAAAGGGTCAGGTTATGGCAATTCCACTGCACACTGATTAAGAATTTGACAGGATCTACCAGGCTTTTCATTCCTTAGTTTCACTTGCTGGTCCCATGGGGCATGATTGCCTCCAATGGGTTTGGAAAGCCCATAAACCAACAGTAGTAGCCATTTTGGTTTATTTATACCCACTGGAGGGGGGACTTCAAAATGTCATCTTTAAACAATTATGACACTGAAGTTGTTTCTCATACTAAACTCCTAGGTGTAATACCAGATGATAATCTAACGTTTGATCTCCATATAGAAAACTATATAAAAAAACTCACCAAAAACTAGATATGCTTTGTAGCTCTAAGAAATTTCTTACTAATCCAACTAGATCAGCTGTAACCAATGTGTATCTTTTACCTTTTCTTTATTACTTTCTTTCTTTATTTATTTTAGTTGGTTTACCAGAGTAATACACTGATCAGCATAACCTTTTGGAGGCACAATCCAAGTGAAGAGATGCCCCCCCAAAAATTTGAATGAATTCACAAATCCAGAGTAATCACAGAAGGCAGATAATCCCATAGACAATCAATACAATATGTACATACTATTAGCAGAGTATAATTCAAATGTGAATTAATTTCAATAGTAAAAATAGGAGGGAAGTAGAAACTGAGAACAGAGGATCAAAGCAGAAGTGATGCAGATGAGGAAGGAAGTTAAGTTATGTGTCCAGTAGAAAAGCACTTTCAGTCAGATTTTTAATGAAGGTATCTTCTGACCTGAGCTCTGAAAGTGAGAAGACTTCTTTAAGGTGAATGGGGAGGGATTGCCAAAGTTTGGGTGTAAGATTAGAGAAAGAATGGTTGGTACAGTGCAGTTTAGTTTGGGATGTCAGGAGTGAGGGAGTTAAATGGGAGAGGTTCTGTAGGTTGTAGGGGCTGCTTTTATTATGGAGTTCGGCTGCAAGAAGTGGAAAGGCACCTGGTTGAAGTAATTTGAAAACAAGAGACCCAAGGAGTAGCTCAACTTTGTATGAAACTGGTAGCCATTTGGCCTTGGAGAGGTTGATGCAGTGGTGCTCCCGAGACGAAGAATTGGAAATGAACTGGTCGATTTTGTTTTCAGTAGACTGTAGAGTGGATGAGTTTTGTTTATGGGCTCATTTCTCCTTTGTGACTTTCCTATCTTGATCAATCTGCAGTTCACTTTAAAATTCAAACTATTACAATATGCTATAAAAGTTGCAAGGTTTGTAGCCAATCAAGCCTACCATACCTGTCACTGCTCTCTCACTAAACTGTCTGGAATTATCCCATAAACCTGGCATTTACGCAACTACTGCTAGCAAAAATAATATACAACCTTTTTTGCTGTCTGACTATCAGCACCCTTCTTCTACCACTGTCTTCCAAATTGAACTCTTTGCTTAACTGACAATCTACTACTTATAATTTATAAACCAAAGACATCTATAGGGCACAGCTTGTATTCCAACTGTGTGGTCAAATTCAGAAACTCCGTCCTGATCCCTATCATGTACTTACCTAACAATCATTCATTAAAGCCTTTACTAAAATCATTCCTTTTTTACTCTTGGCTCTGTTCTTGTACAATACAATGCTAATACCAAAATTACTCTTTTTTCCTACAAGTCCTCATATTCTTTTTGGTAACTCCCACATTTAATCCGTCTCAGACCAATATTTCTAATTCCCCTGTTGGACTGTACTGGCCTACAACTCTCTTACTACCTCAACTTACTACTGTTTAACACATTCATTTCAATATTTCCTTGCTTGTGTGACTCTGTAGAGGGAAACCTTTACCTTCTGAAACCAATACTACCATTTTATTTTATTTTCACACTCATTTTGCTTTATCTTGTATATACTTTTCTTTTTCTTTCATACTTATTGCAACTGCATTTATCTTGTATTTGTTTGATGTTTATATTCTTCTCTTACCATTGTTTACTTTACTGTGAGTGATATTGCTGTATTATCATTTGTACTCTGACAGTGTAGAGCTTTCCTCCCTGGGCATCCACTGAAGATAGGTTTTTGCCCAGTTGGACTATCCCAATAAGTAAATGTCAATAAATAAATAATCAACTGTGAATTAAGTCTATCATTGTTCTATATCCCGAAGTCTCAAAATTTGTCAGGAGAGGGAGATAGCACTGGAAGGCTATGCTGAAGCTTTGTGTGTGTGTGTGTGTGTGTGTGTGTGTGTGTGTGTGTGTGTGTGTGTGTGTGTGTGTGTGTGCATATCATGTGAGTGAAATGAAATTTTGCAACTGTATGTAAAGGGAGCAAAATATGAACCTTAATCTCTCTGTTTGCAGCTCAGTAGTTCGGACAAATCACTCTACTACAGTTTGGTTGAAGTGAAGAAGTCCTTTGTTGCACATGCCTTGTAGTCACATGCTCTTACCGCACTTGCTTGTTTTACTACTGATTTAACACAGTTCTTCAACCTGACAGCTGCTCATACTCTCTTGTCTGCTTCAGATGAAAACAATGCGTTGCTGTTTGAAATTTAGTCTGCCTGTTGTGGTTTGATCTTTAGTATCTCAGAGAAGGGGTAAGACAGGTTTTTCAGTACTTGACAAGGATCATACTCACTCAAAGATGCAGCAACCTTGGAGTCACAGTAACAAAATGATTAGATGTTGAAAGGCTTGTCTTCGGTAAGACAATTCTTAAGCTTGAGTATGAGTTACAGTCATTTCTGTACTCAAACTGTCTATAATAACGAATTGTTGCTGAGCAATTTTGATAAAAGCTTGGATGTTGTGAGCACTTGTAAGTCTGATACACACGCCAAGTTGTGGAAAACGTTATGCTATTATTTGTAACATAATTCCAATGCAGTACATCGCATGGTGTTTGCAAACTATATCCTATATGCCCAGTTCCCAGAAATATTTTCAGAGGTCAGCAGTTTATTTGCATTTTTCAGTTCATGATCATTTCAAAACCTAATTTAATAGGTTCATACGTAGGTAATAGATATGCAGTCCAAGACACCGTTAAGGTGTCTAGCTCAGTTTCCCAACTGTCCCAGAAGACTGTCAGGTTACGTGACTTGCTCAGAGTCAAAATCCAAACAGCAAATGTAGGCTGAGGGAATCAAACCCATGAACAGAGGATTCAGCTTGTTGCCTGCTCACAGCCTTAATCCTTTGTGTTAACAGCACAAACTTTATTAAATTATTTACTTATTTATTAAAATTTGTTAACCAGTATAAAGCACTGAAGCAAATGGATTGTTTTCAGGCCTACCTGGATAAAACAAATGTAGCAAGTAAAAGCTAAAGAAATTAAGCATGGGATAAACTGGCAGTGAAATACAGCATAGGTAATAAAAGTTACAATGTGTGTCTAAAATTACAGGATGCCCACAGTTAGTTATAGTTGAAGAACTATGACTGACAGAAGTTATCATATCTTCATATTTACAAAAAAAGTTTTGCAAAGGAGGATCACACTTGGGTGACCTAGTTCTCAGAGATTAGAAATATGAAAATAAAGGAAGAATGCTAAGAAATAGGTAATACACACAGGCATACTGCCATAGACATCTTGGTAGAATCCTGACTTAAATGGTCTAAAAATTAAGTCTAAATCTTTAAATCATTCAAGTGTTTGTCTTGGCAAGCATATGTGATAAAACCTAATGTTTGTATATATCAGGTTTAATAAATCTGCAAGAAATGAAATTATGCCAAAAAATTCACAGCTACAGATGTACATTTCAATATCACAGTATTTATTTGGACATTGAGAATATGTTGTCATGTATTTCCTTCATAGTACTTAAAGGCAAATGTCTTTGCTAACTTCAGATATGTGTTCCAGTTGTCTCTTTAACCGCTGTTCATCAGCTCTATTAACAAATGCTGGGAAACATCTTTTATTAAGACCAGGCATTCTGAAGTCATTCCTGATCTCATGACTGAATCGATTTATGTGGAAAAGAGTATCAGCCTAATAAAACCTGCTTCCCCCCTAATTCATATTGTTTTTCATACATAAGAGTACTTAATGACTGCATAGCTAAATGTTATTTATTAAGTAAGAATGGATCTCTTTTCAGTGTAGTGTGATTTACATATCCTCAGGGTACAGTGGAAATGAGTCGGCCGTGAGCTTTGAAATAAACAAACTAAATCAGATTCTGGACTGGTGATGAAGTATTGTTTAGTTTTGTGCACATGTTAATGTTAGTAACTCATTAATCAGCATTCTGTTTTGTAACAGTGCGGCCAGAAAAATCACATTACGTCATTCCCTTTGAACTAAACGTTTCTTTGACATCAGTAAACGACAACTCATATACATTTAATTGGCAGTAGCATTTACAGTGCAACACAATACTGCCAACTATAAACTGACACCAGTGGTTTTAAGTTGCGACTTTACTTCACAGCATGATTTTACTGGGATGTCGCCCATGCCCAACAGTATGTACTTGCTAAAATGTATATTCTTTGAAGGAAGTTTCCAGGGTCTGCCTTTGGCCTTTTATTTAAGAGAAGAAATCTTAGGGGCAATTAAATTAATGACAGAAGTATCTGGTGAGAATCCCCCTGTACGGGGGCTTGTGGGATCATTCTGATGTGAGAAGATACACTTTTGAAAACTCAGTTGATCACTTTTCCTTCAAGTCATTCACTTTTCAAGGAAACTGTTTTTAATAGACTGCCATTACATCTATTTTGTTGTCTTCCTTGATTTAAAGATTTCTGTTTTGTTGTCTTCTTTGATTTAAAGATTTAACACCTGACATGCAGTTACCAACCGCAGTTACAGATGTCCATACCCTGTCAACACTAATTGTTAAGTTATTGAAGTTCCACCAACCAATTACTAGGATCCTTGTCATGTGACAGTGATACAGTCCCAGCTACAGTGGATATAAAAAGTTTACACAGCCCTGTTAAAATGCCAGGTTTCTGTGATATAAAAAATGAGATCACAATAAATAATTTCAAAACTTTCCCACCTTTAATGTGAGCTATAACCTGTACAATTCAATTGGAAAACAAACAAATCTGTTAGGGGAAAAATATAAAACATAAAAAACATACAATACGCTGGTTGCATAAGTGTGCGGACCCTTAAATCATTTTGTTGTGTGTGCACACCCTTAAACTAATACTTTGTTGAAGCACCTCTTGATTTAATTACAGTATTTAGTCTTTTGTGTAGGAGTCTGTCAGCATGGCACATCTTGACTTGGCAATAATTGTCCACTCTCCCTTGCAAAAGCACTCCAAATCTATCAGACTGTGAGGGTATCTCTTGTGCACAGCCCTCTTCAGGTCACCCCACAGATTTTCTATTGTATTTAGGGCTGGGCTCTAGCTGAGCCATTACAAAACTTAATTTTCTGCTGGTGAAGCCATTTTTGTGTTGATTTGGATATACGCTTGGGGTCATTGTAGTGTTGAAAGGTGAAATTCCTCTTCAACTTCAGCTTTCTAGCAGATGCTTGAAGGTTTTGGGGCAAAAGTGACTGGTATTTGGAACTGTTCATAATTCCTCTCTACCTTGACTAAAGCCCCAGTTCCAGCCAAAGAAAAGCAACCCCAAAGCATGATACTGCCACCACCATGCTTCACTGTGGGGATGGTGTTCTTTGGTGATGAGAAGTGTTGTTTTATGCACCAAATGTACCTTTTGTAATTGTGGCCAAAAAGTTCAACCTTGGTCTCATCCGACCATAACACATTTTCTCACATGCTTTTGGGAGGCTCAATGTATTGTTTTGCAAATTTTAGCCAGACCTGGATGTTTTTCTGTGTAAGAAAAGGCTTTTGTCTTGCAACCCTACCCCATAGTCCAGACATATGGAGACTACGGGAGATTGTTTTCACATGTAGTACACAACCAGTACATGCCAGAAATTCCTGCAGCTCCTTCAATGTTGCTGTAGGCCTCTTGGCAGCCTCCCTGACCAGTTTTCGTCTTGTGTTTTCATCAGCATTGGAGGGATGTCCAGTTCTTTGAAACGTCATGGTTGTCCCATATTTTCTACAATTTTTGATGACTGTCTTCACTGTATTGAATAGTATATCCAATGCTGTGGAAATGTTTTTGTACCCTTCTCCTGACTGATGCCTTTCAACAATGAGATCCCTTTGATGCTTTGTAAGGTCTCTGCAAAACCTGGCTTTTGCTATAGCAGGCAACTGAGTTAATGTCAGGAAAATACTACTAGGACAGATGAACTTTATTTGGGGTTAATCAGAGTCTCTTTAATTGATGGCAGGTGTGTACCCAAGAAGACTGAATTAGATCAAAAGGTACTTCAATAAAGTATTAGTTTAAGGGTGTGCACACTTATGCAATTAGCGTATTATATGTTTTTTATTTTTTATATTTTTCTGTTTTTGTTTTTCAATTGAATTGTACAGGTTATCGGTCACATTAAAGGTGGGACAAGTTTTGAAATGATTTATTGTGGTCTCACTTTTTTATATCACAAAACCTGACATTTTAACAGGGGTGTGTAAACATTTTATATCTACTGTATGTGTGGAATAAAGACTTACTTTAAACAAAATTATGTTTCACAGGGATAGCGTACAAGCCACTCATTTTTAATTCTTTAATTAAAAAAGCACTGGGAAATGGGAGCAACAGGGCTTGATCATTTCTCAGGACCAGGAAAGGAATCAGCTGCACACAAATGTATCAGTCCTCGTCCTTGTCACTGTACAAATAATAACATTTTTGTACATAGAAAAGTTACAGCCTTCCTGTCAACAAGCAGAGTGCCGACAGACTACAAAGCAAGGTTGGAAGGCAGATTTTTACAGAGAGTACAGGCAAGTAATTTTACAATGAGGGGATTGTAGAGATGTGAAATACCTTAGCCAAGTGGTCATCCCAAAGCATTTATTATACATGTTTAAGACTTGAATATGCTTTAGAGCAAGCATAGTGCTAAAATGTGTGTGTATTTTGGGGGAGGGTAGACAATTGAGGGATAGCAGAAAATAAAAAAATGGCACCACACTTAGTGGTTAAGATGCACAACAATTTTTTCCCTGCAAACTGCACTGAATCCCACACCAGCACAAATGTTCTCCAGGAAGGGCTGACACAGACAATCAACAGGTATCAGAGCCATGGACTAAAACTGAATGCCAAGAAATGCATAATAGTATCCTTTGGGAAGTCATCCACCCCTGGTAACTATCACATTGACAACATGTCCCTTAAAGATGACCCAGTAGTCAGGGAATAAGGGACACACATAGTAATGTAGCATTTGACCATCACGTGTCCACAGTAGTGAGGAAACCACATCATTGTACACCCCTCAAACAGCTAAAATGGCTTCAACTTCCTCAGCTGCTATGCTTTAATCAACTGACCTTTGCCCACAAAAGTCCTCCATCAACCAGATAAAACCCCTGCGCTCCAAAAGCACATACAGCCATACACCACCTCTAGATCCCTACTCTCCAGCAATAAACTCTTCCTAGACATCACCAAAGCAAACAATTTAGCTGGTGGATCACGTTTTGCAAACTATATACCAAAACTGTGGAATAAACTACCAACTTCACTTGCTTTAAACTGCTCCTCAGTACAATTTAAAAAACCTCTAAAAAAATCTCAAAAATACCTGGCTGTGTCCCTGCAACTCACCAGGATAGCCAATTTCTCCTGCCCCTGTAACTAGAAATTCCTTCTGACTCTTTTTTTTTGTTTCTGTAACTAGAATTTTCTTCTGAATTATTTTTCGTACCACTATCAGTCTTAATCACATGCAATAAGATATTGTCTCCACCACTGAATTGTTATAACTACATTGCAAATGTAAATGTCAGATTGCTATACGTACATTGAAAATGTAAATGTATACTTCCCAGGAATTATACTTGCCAAAATATTTGTTTTTTGTGAGAACTGCTACTATTTCTTCCATGTATTTGTTCTTCTGTATTGTTTCTATAATGTATAACTAGAGCTTTTTTCCTGGGCCTCCACTGAAAAAAGACACGTTTTACATTTGTCCCAGTAAACAAATGTAAAATAAAATAAACAAACACATTCTGTGTTGCACAACTTATAAACAAATGTATGGCAGCTAGTCCAAGAAAGTCATTCCACTGTATTCAGCATTCATCAGACCTGTCATTGAGTACAATGCCCTCTTTCGTATGTACCTAACCAGGCATATCCAACAAATTTGTGGGAGATGCAATTATATTAAGAACCTAGAGCAATGCTCTCTCCCTTGCAAGCCAGGTACTGAGAAGATTGTCAACACAAACACCACCCACACCTACACAACACACACCCACATATGCGGAGGTCCTCAACAAAAACATACCCAAACAAAAGAGACCTCTGAGGCAACAACCCAAACAAACTCCACTGCCTACCACACCACATACCACACACCTGTGTCTCACAGCCACGAAGACCTAAACATAAACCCAACATATTAGTCATAGGATACTCCATTGTGAGACACACAGATGTGCCCTTCACCAGACTGGATAAGGATAAAGTCACGGTTAGTTGTTTGTCAGGTGCCAGAATCTGCCATATCACCCATTCACTCAAGTCTCTCAACAACAGGTACTGTTATAACTTTGTCATAGTCTATGTTGGTGTGAATGACTTTCAACATATCTCCCTTGACTACATGAAGACAGACAGTATCGAATTTACTGAATATGTGTCCTAGGCATGTATTTTCCTAGCCTTAAGCAGCATTCTACTATCACCCATAATGATGCCTCAATATAAACAGAAAATTATTGACTTTAAAAATTGGTTTCGTTTCTGGTGTCATTCCAAGGGGATCCAGTAACCTGACAGCCTGGGAAGACATGATTGACAAACCACGATGCTTTGCAAGACATGGCCTGCATCTGTCTCCCTTGTACTTCAGGCTCCTGGCAAAGGCTCTTGCCTCCCCACTAGTGCTTTTTTTAGGCAATGCCATGAGGTCAAAACTACCAGCATGAAAATTTAATCAAAATGCAAATTAAAGGTCATACTGCTAAATGCTAGGAGTCTAAACATGAAACTGCTCTCATTGCAAGCATTCTTAACCCTGGAAGATGCTGATAGTTGTGCAGTCACAGAAACCAGGTTCAACGCCACAGAGAGCAACCCAGCCATACTAGGTTCCTCATCCTATCGTACAATCAAACCCCAAACCGTGAGCAGCAAAGCAAAAGGAGGTGGAGTTGCAATATATATAAAAGATGGGTCCATATTATATGTTCGGAGTTTCAAAACTTTGAACCTCATATAATCAAACTTATATGAGCGAAATTTTAAAACTTCGAACATGTAATAAAAAAAAAAAAACCTTTCCTGAATGCAATGAGCAGGCTTGTAAGGGCATCAGAGCGAATAGCCTAGTAACTTCTTATGATCCCATGATCCTGAATGGAACGTCCACAAAGGTGCCTCACTAAAAGAATACAGGGGGTATCTAAAATGTCCTATGCAGACCACCTCAAGGCTCCATCTCTGTATTCTGCCTCCTACAGGCTGTTAAAGGGAGATTTATGCCTGGCATGAAGGGCATTGTTAGACCCCAATATGATGTACTTCCTGCATATCCACAAAACAAACAGTACCAGAATTACTCATTCTTAAGACTTAAACCTTGCCTGTGATATAAATAGGACCTTCTGGAGAGAAAGGTATGTATCACAAAGAATACCCCATATCTGGAACAGGCTCCCCATCCATGTGAAGCAGAGTTCCACCCTAACCGAATTCAAGTGTAACTTGACAGCTGGATGAGGAACAGGAAATCCATCCCTGGTTTGGCACCTATGTCTCTAATGGGCACAGGCAACCTGTAAATGGTTCATCTCCCAAGGCCCTGTTTATAAATGTTTCATCTCCCAAGCCCCTGCTTACACTTATCGAGGGTACCGGACTTGTCAGAGATTTGGAATGCACTGTAGGCTTAAAAAGGCCCTTGTGCTCGTTAGCCTAGTAACACCTATGAACCTAATGGTGAAAATTTGGAACTTGATTCTTATACCTGCAGTACTGATAAAATAGTTGTGGTACTGGAATCCTTCATGCAAGACAGTGAAGGAAGCTCTGTTTTTGGTCTTTTAAATGTCATTTGTTGGAGAAAATTTTAACTATAACTGGGTGCTGGCCTAGTGTTTATTTCTGTGCTTCATCTAGAAACTAAATAGATGTGCTTAATTTGTTCTTAGTCTTCTATAAGGTGGATAAGTAGGATCAGCCAATTAGGACAGTCCTTTGTTCCAGGAAATAGCAGGATAGCATTGTGGTTTATCATGCATTCATTTCAGAAAGAATAAACTGTGCAATAGTAAAACTAAGGGTAACTGTCAGGAAATGGTTAGAGTTAAAATCAAGATCCAGGTCACTTACATGTCACCAACCTACTTTAGAGAAGGAATCTTATATTACCTCATCCAGGTCTGTCCTTCAGGTGAGGCTTGAGAAACAGTGACTTAAAATATGAACATCTTGCCTGTCATTTGAGTATAAACCTATCAGTGTTTTGAGTTTGGAGCTTTGACTATGATCTCAAAGTGAGATACTGTTTGTTTTCCTTTTTTGCACGACTGAAGACAAGAATGTACATATAAAAGCTGTATAACAAACAGTATCTCACGGCCAGTCACTGTTCTGCCATATCATCTGACTCGTTACTACCACTCGGTCCATTCTGTATAAGTTTATAGGGGATTACTAGGTTAATGGTTCAAGACCGCTTACAAGCCTAGCCAGATTTATCAAGACTTTACCCAATTTTCTCTCCCACGGGGAGAAATAATAAGGGTCAGCAAGTGGGGTTTACATAAGCAGATACCTCAGTCTGGCAAGTCACTATTCTTGCCTGAAACTTTCTTTAATAAAAGGAGAGTGACCACAACTCTCTCGGACAAGGGCAGTCATTACTAAATACAATCCTGGATACTGACTAGAGCATCTACGGCATTACTTTGGGAAGAAACGGCTAGGCTTGAAATGACCTCCTGGTTGATAGTCTAGTAAACTCCTATGATCCTATGAAAAGGAGCCACAGTTTCTGGTGGAAGGGTATAGAACTAGATGAATGCTTTACACAGTAACTGAATATTGCAGAACATTTCTTTAATTCTATCTTATTTATTTATTTTATTTGTTTAAGTTTGATGACTGGGAAAGTCCATTGGGTCAAGAAGAGCCTGTTTTCAGTGGAGGCCCGGGGAGAAAAGCTCCACAATAATTGTAAGTTATGTTTCACATGTTACAAAAGGACATAGTTCATACAGCTAATTAAACATTTACAGATAAGCTCCATGATATTTGCAATTGGCTTATCACAATGGTACACAAATGAAAAGACATAATTCAATACAGAAATTTCAACATTTACATAATGTGAATATTTTTGTTATAAACTCAATTGTAGGTTTAACATGTCAAAATATATAGCTACTAGCCATTAGTAGGTTAGGAAAATATTATGCATGGAGAGGGTAATAGTATATTTGAGATTGGAAAGTATAGTACAATAAATATTAGAGAGAAAATTAGTTTTTAGTAGGGGAGGGATTGCTTGGGTGGGATGAAGTAATAGTAGAGGTAGTTGGATGAGTCAGCACAAGGTGGAATGGGGGGGTTAAGTTGGAGTGTGACAAGGGCATTCCCATTTGGAAGAAAGATGGGAGAGTAGCTGAGATTTGAAATGTATATGGCTAGGTAGGTTGCATAGGTGTGTGTGGGGAGAGAGTTCCACTGTTTAGCTAAGGAGTGGGACAGCAGTAGATGGCCAGGAGGTTGTGCAGATTTGTGGACCTGAAAGAGATTTTGTTTTTTGGATCTGTGTTTGAGCGGTTGGGAATGTAAGGTTTTAAGGAAGTAGCGAGAGCTGGGCAGTTGGCAGGTTTAAAGATGAGCTTGTGGACAATGGTGAGTTGTAGGTAACTGAGGAAGTTGGGTAGTTCAAGCCAGTTGAGGGTAAGGAGGGAGTAGCAGTGGTGGGATGAGTTTTTTGAATTGGTTGCAAATTTGGAGATCTTGTGGTAGCAGGATTCACGTTTGGACCGAAGGCCAAGAAGGAGACTGGTGAAAAGAGGGGCACCATACATAAGGGAGGGGAGTATGAAGGTGGATGCAAGTGTTTGATGGGTAGAGGGGCTAAGGAAGCAGTTGTGCCTGTAGAGGAGACCTAACTTTTGGTGTTTTTTTTTAATTGCGGAGTGGATGTGGGTGTCAAATTTTAGTTCAGTTGATAGTTTAGCTATGCAGTCTATGAAGAATGAGCTGAACTGGCTGGCTGTTTCAAGGTTGGAGAGGTTGGGGTCTGGACAAGGGATTCCTTTGTTGTCAGGATGCAGCATGGATGAGATGGAGTCCCAGACTTTTTTGGGAGTTTGTGAAGTGCAAGGACTGGAGTTTGGAGTAGTGGGCTTTGCGATATTTAATTATTAGTTTTTTTGCGGAGTTTCGTAGTTGCTTATACTCTAGGAGGGTGTTAGGGTTTTAATGTTTTTGATATTGTTTCCAGTTTTTGTCCCTTTGGTGCAAGGCTAGTTTAGTATCTTTTGATAACCATGGGCAGGGATTGGTTTTGATGCGTTTGGTTCGGGGGGGGGGGCTTGCTGATTGGGAAGGGTTAGGAATGAGTGGCTAAAGTAGGAAACAGCATAATCTAGAGGAAGGGTTTTTAGATGGGACCAGTCAGTATGCTTTAAGCATTTGGAGAAAGTTAGAGGGTTGAAAGAGGAGAAGTTGCGGGTTTGGATGTAGTGGTGTTGTTTATACATTGGAGATGGGAGACAGTCAGCGAAGGCTGGTAGGTGATCCCTGAGAGGATTAGGTAATGTTCCAGCTTTGGTGATAAGGTTTGGGTGAGTTGCTAGGATCCAGTCAATGATGGTACCCAGAGGTACCATCTTGATTTGGTCTGGTTGGAGATTGTATTAGTTGGGAGAAGTTGTACAGGTTGATTGTGTGGGATGGGGCTTCAGAGTTAATAGTATTCCAGTTGATTTTGGTTATCAGCGAGTATATAGGTTTCATTTTTTATAATGAAGGAGAACCAGGACAGGATGTTTTCAAGAGTTTTGATATTATCCACAGGGGGAATATAGTGGGCAGTGATACATATAGACTTGTGGTGGTTTATTTTTAGTAAACCTATTATAATTTCAGTGTTGGCAAAGGTTGGTATTTTATTGGAGTAGGGAGTTATGGTATAAGAGTTGGGGTAGATTATTGCTACTCCACCTCCTTTTTTGTGGGCTCTGTTGTTACGAATGATTTGGAAACCTGGTGGTAGGATTTCGCTATCTTTTATATAGGTTTTCAGCCAGGTTTCAGAAACAGTGGTAATGTCAGGGTGGTTATGAGAGAGCCAGACATGGAGGCTAGGGATTTTGTTTTTTAGTCTTTGTGCATTAAGTGTTGTAAGGTGAATGGACTTTGAGTTTGTGGTTTGAGTGGAGGGTTTGGTGAGATTGATGTTAGAGATGGGTCCGGGGTTGGGGTGGATGTCACCGGCTAGTGTGAGAGAGGTGTGGTGGAGTAGAAGAGTGGGCCAGTGTGCTGGGCAAGGGTAGCCTGGGTTGAGTGAGAGTAGTGATTTTCTGGTACCACATTTAAGAGGGAATTACAGGGGGGGTTGGGTTGTGAGCAGTTTTGGTTTGAAAAAATAGACTGGGTTAGAGGTAAAGAGTTCGTGTGAGATGGATGAGTAGGATGGAAAGTAAGGTTGATAGTAAGATGTAGTGGAGTGTGTGTGAGAGTTATGACAAGGGTTGGGAAAAAGTGTGAGATAGGTAAGAGAAGAGAGAGAGAGAGAGAGAGAGAGAGCAGTAGGGCAAATGGGGTTATATGGAGAGATGTTATGAAGGGCATTGTAGGAGGGAGTGGATGTTTGGGGTGATGTAGATATACAGGTGGGTGGGGTTTGGCTTAGGCATATTGTGACTGGAGAGGTGTTGGGTGGGGAGGAGTCAGGGGATGTATAAAAAGTACAGATTGTGGGGGCGGATGGTATTTTGGGGCAGGGTAGGTGATCAGAGTGAGCCCAAAGGGCATGGGCTACACCTTCCCAGAGGAGGAGCAGCCGCCAAACAGAAAACAATCAGTGAGAAGGTTAGCAACTACAGAAATAGGGTGGCCTATTGTTTTGGTTTGAATGTTATCTCTCTGTTTGTTTTTATTATTTATGCAGCAATGAGGAGCTGCAGTTCACTGAGAAGTAGGAAGATAATGTAGTTATGCCAGGAGTTTTAGAAAGGGACATGCAGCAAGTGCACACTACTGAGGGATGCCCATGGGACAGACAGAAACAGAGTTTTGAACTGTAAACCTGTCATGCCAATTGTTGTATTTATCGTGCCTTGCTGCTGGATCGCTCCTTGATTCTTCCTACTTTTGCCGTACTTAAGTGCTGTGTGCTGCTGGATCGCTCCTTGATTCTTCCTACTTTTGCCGTACTTAATAAAGTGCTGTGTACTGCTGGATCGCTCCTTGATTCTTCCTACTTTTGCCGTACTTAATAAAGTGCTGTGTACTGCTGGATCGCTCCTTGATTCTTCCTACTTTTGCCGTACTTAATAAAGTGCTGTGTGCTGCTGGATCGCTCCTTGATTCTTCCTACTTTTGCCGTACTTAATAAAATGCTGTGTGCTGCTGGATCGCTCCTTGATTCTTCCTACTTTTGCTGTACTTAATAAAGTGCTGTGCTCTTTATTACTTGCAAGCAGGATAGTCACATGGGAACCTCACTCTTCACATAAGCACCATTCATTCATTTATCAGCTGAAACTACGGTTCATGATTTTCACACAAGTATACTGAAATGATAAACTGCACCTAAAGTAGCAAATAGTTTCTGTCTAAAAATTTTTATTTAATTTATTTTTAATTAGATAAATCTGTCAGGCACAAGTGCCTCTTTTCAGGGGTGACCCAGGAACAATGATCAAGTGACTTGCTCAGAATCACACAATAGGCAAATGGAGACTGAGGGAATCAAACCCAGAAATACAGGTTGAATTTCAGCAAGAGCTCATGTCCTTAATCATCTGTGTTAACTGCCGGATCAGAACTCATGCCAGGAACCCATTGCTGCATCAGGAACTAAAAATGATCAGCAAAGTCTTCATTAAGCGGTGCAAAGACATTATGGTAAAATATAAAGACTACAGAGAAATTAATACAAATCCTCTCAACAGCCTTCTTAATGCATGGTATGCAGCCACCATTAAGCAAGGCTAGCAAACTACAAAGATGTGTACCAACTTCAGACACTAGTTAAGGGAGCAATAATTCTGCTTGTCCCTTTTGCTTGTGTCTTTACCAGCATTCAGTTTAATGACATTTGCAAACATTAAGCAAAACATATGCTTTATACACTGTTCCATAACATTATAAAATATTTATTATTAAACAGCATGAAAAAAAAAACACAACTGTTGCAGAATGAGAGGTACTGATTAAAGATCTTATATTTTATAGATGCAGAGAGGTACCAAATGTACCTAAAACTAATAAACGTTATTTTATGAACTCATTAAGGCAATCTAGGGTTTGAAATTTCATTTCATAGACCAGAAGTGCCAATAAGCATTCTGTATTTATCTTGATGCTTTATGGTATCACAACAACCTAAACTCAGAAGCAAAAGCAACTGCATTTATTCATTGGTGACACAGGAATTTGTTGATAAGAATATTTGTTAAAAAATCTTGGATGTAGTTCTGTTATAATGAAATATGTCTAAAAGTCCGAACATAGAATGTAATAATTTCCCCACAAAATAAATAAATAAATAAACAAATAAACAAATAAATAAAAATAAAAAAATTAATGTCTGGAGTACATTTTATTGTAAGAGGTGTTTGCCTTTATTTGAACTACAGTGAGAATATTGATTTTCATTGCAGATGATGCAGAATATTTAAGAGAATTGTTGACATTTTAGTCATGACAGAAACACATTTTTTTTTTATTTCACAGAGAAGCCTTATATTACATCTCATCCAGAATCAAAGACTCGAATGGAGGGCCAGCGTGTGACATTATGCTGCAAAGCTTCAGGAAACCCAGAACCAGACAAGTATTACTGGTAAGCTGTTACATGCAACTGGTTTAGCCTGCCTGTGACATGGAGAGAGAAAAAGCTACAGGGGGGAAAGCTGTCTGGACTTTAATTATATAATGAGAAGGACATCCTGCTGAATTAAAGGACTTCCTTTGCTAAGTATTTAATATATGCTTAATCTTAAAACAGTATCACAAAAATGTGCAATTTTTTTTATCTTCATTTGATGTAAAACGTTACTCCTGCACTTACACATCTACAACAATACACGTATCCTTTATTTTCATTAATATTCTTTCAATAATCTATCTGTAGGAGCCATACAATTCTGTGACTGCCAGCAGTGAAAAAATAAATTTCTGGCCAGTTTATCTGAACAGATCCTCCTACTTCCCTAATGAAATGATCTTAAAGCTGATTGTAAAAAAGCAGGGCAACAGGGAGACAGATCTCTGCACAGGCACAGTATACCAGAAAAAAAAATCAAAGCATATAACTTAGATTGCAATCAAAATAGCATTTTATATTTGGTTTTGTTGTTCAGTAGAGGTTTACTAATTATTGTTTTCAGGCAAGAAACACTGAGAGTTTTATTTTGTAATTGCAACTCCTTGCTATGCTTGGTTGACGTTCCTGTCAAGGTTGTAGCCAGGCATACACTTTGTACTCTACAGAGTACACGTTTTCTTTGCATCACTCAAAACATTGTAATGTTTTAAAGGCCATATTATTTTTACAACATTGTAAATTAATGCCTTGTAACAAGTACATAACTTGCTTACAGATAGGATTGCACATCTAAAAACATCTTTAATAGTTTTAGAGGAAACCTTTGAAAATTATGTCTACATTTATTAACTGCAAAAGGGGCAAGATTTTGAAAGATCTGCCCATTTGTTTGAAATGCCAGGTGGGTTTGGGGGCAATAAAAAGAGTCTGTGAGTAGAAAATTGATTTTTCTGGCTGCATCCCTGCCCCTTCCTTAGTTAGAGCGTCACTCCCACGAACTTTCTCTTCCTATCATACAGTGTCATTTAATCCTTATTTCTGGTTATATTTTGCTGACAAGATCATCAGTCACCAGTCACCATATACTTTGCAGGTGATTTGGTCAGTGAGCTGCCATGATTACATTCAAGCTTACCCTGTTGGCCCCGCCCCCTCTTCATGCTGACATCAGATTTAAGGTAGAGCTGAGCAATAAGCCATGGTTACTGGAAGTGGTTCCATCTCTGGCCAAAGGGCAGGTACATTCACAGCCCTCCAGGTCATTCCACCAAACTGCAGTTGTCTGTTGCAGGCTTCATCAAAGCTACAGTGAGTGTCCTAGCCCCACCAAATTGTCAATCCTTGACCCTTAGGAAAAGTTATCAGGGGTCAGTTTTTCTCAGCCATGACTTCTAATTCGAATCCTACAACTACCTTACAACTTGCCCACTTATAAATCTGACTTACTTCTAATTCCGCTCCTGTTTAACACAATCCAGACAACCGCTATCACTGAGTCTGTCCCACAACTAACAAGAACTGCAAGATCAGAACATTTAATTGTGATTCTGCATGTGAGACCCTCATCAGACCCAGCCATTCTGCGTGGTCAGTATACCCTCATCAGACCCAGCCATTCTGCATGGTCAATATTCTTCTCCTTGCTTTTCATCCTGGTCATAATGCTGAAAAATAACAATGCTTTTTCTCCATGCCTTCTGTACTTTGGAATATTATGACTGCCATAACATCCAAGTCTCACATGTTTTGTTTCCTCTTTTAACATTTTTCTCTTTCCTTTCTCCTGACCACAGCTGGTTCATAGTTAAATGAGGCCATAGGCAGGCTACTCAGCCAGGTACCTCTGACAATCTCAATATCCCCTTTCTTGGCCATCTCTCCCCACTTAACATAAAATACTGTATTGCATGATTTAAATAGGTGGTATTCATAACCTATGGTCGCTTTACTTCTACCACCTTTCTACTTTTCAGCTAAAATGTATTTTTTTGTATTAAATCCCAGTTGAAACTTACTATTGTCTATGTCCAAACCCACAACAGGTGTTGACGGAAATGGCTGCTCTGTCCTAACCCACGGCACCATTTTGATACCACCTATGAACAGGTAGAACCTACTTGTAATTCGCAGTCTGCAGTATGACACAAGCAGGTATAGGTTCATAGGTGTGGACTAGGCTAATGGCCCTGGAGCCTGTATAAGCCTAGCCCAAGAAGATTCCATGGCATCATGCCACTCAAAGTTAGCTCCCAGTGCCCCTGTCAAGCAAGGCCACTGAAATGATCCCCAGGTGAACTTCTTATTGCCCATCCAGTCGTCAAGATTTCTCTTAAAAAAGGCCAGTGAAGTGCTCTACTTGACATGAATGGGAAGTTTGTTCCAGAGTATGGGAATTCTCTGGGTTAGGAACTTGTCTCTCCAGCATGTTCTGTTTATTGTGGTAATAATAGCACATAGGACATGTGTCTAAGGCCTAAGATCCTCTTAGTGAGGTATTTTTGTGGCCTTTCCAGTTGTTGTATGTGTCTAGTGAGGTACATACCAAATGGGGCATTGTATTGTAATAATAGGTCTAATGTGGGATGAGTAGAGAGAAATTATGACCTCTTTCTTCCTGGATGAGAAACCTTTTGTAATGAGATGTGCCACATAGAAGGAATTTCTGACTACAGTGGCAATGTGGTTATCAAAGGAGAGGTTGCTGTTAACCTGTGTTCCCCAGGTCTCTTATCACACCTTCAGTGTTTAGTGGACTACCGCCTATGTGGTAGTTCATGGGCACCAAATTATTCCTAAAGGGAATGACAATGCACTGTTTGGCATTGAGCTTAAGGCCATGGCTCTGGCACCAGTCATTGGTGTCAGTGAGGCCATTTTGCAGAATGTCTACATCAATTGGAGAATCAGTAATGGCTCCCAGTTTGCAATCATCTGTGAACTTGGTCAGCCAGAGTCCCTTTGCATTGGCTTGAACTACAGATAAGTAGATGCCAAACAGGAGAGGACCTAGGACCGATCCATGTGGGACACCACTTCTAACTGGTCGGTAGTCAGATTTGGAGTCCGCTACTTTCACAGTGTGGGTTCTATCAGTGAGCCAGTTGGCAACCCATCTTATGACATAGGGGTTTATGCCTAGTTTACTGAGTCTATATATAATTCCTGAGTGAGGGATGGTGTCGAAGGCCTTGGCAAGATCTAGGTAGGCTGTGTGAACTACCTTGCCCTCATCCACAGCTCTGGTGACAGACTCAAAGAAGTCTATCAGGTTGAGCAGGCATGATCTACCTTTCACAAACCCAAACTGCGTGGGGTCCAGAGTTTGGAGTATTTCTATTGCCAACATGACAGGTATTTCACAAACTGCTGACCTGAGGTGTATCCTTTACTGTCTTCTAGCTCTGACCTGTGTTTCACTTGTATATCTTAATTTCCCTATTAATCTCCTTTAGCAGTGCCAAAGGCCTTGCTGGTGTCCAGACACATCACTGACATGTGGCTCTTGCTGTCCATCTTAGTGATAATTCAGTTACAGAACTAACTCTCTTATGTGAATTCATCCTGTTGCTGATTTGCAAGAGAATCAGGATTTTGAGACGCTGTCATAAGTGATCATGATATCCACTGCACTGGAAATAAGAACAGCTGTCCTGTAATTGTCCAGTTCCATCCTAATCTCACTATTTGTTTGTTACCCTTCTGCTTAATTGTTTAGGTTTAATGCTGTGCCCTTGTCCATTGGACTATCTCATTTTAAAGTTTGGGGCCAGAGTGGCAGCTAAGGGCATCAGGGGGAGGGGGTCATCACAGCACTGACTACTTCCAGCGGGAGAGTTTCTCATTCACGACCCATCCCTTGATTGCCTCCATCTCTGTGTTTACCTGTTACATTTGTGTGCTACTCTTTTCTATGAACCATGCCTTCTCATGGGGTATGCCTAAATAAATGCATTCCCCCTCACGGGGTGGGCACTACCGTCCCTCCCTGCCAACAGCTAAGATGCCCATTCTGCTAAATGAACCCGAGTTGTTTGGGCCACAGCTAGGTCTTTATCCATCTACACCACATTGCTAACTGTTTTCCAAGTCTTGGTACTGCTAAATTAATTAATTAAATAAATAATTTAATTTTGTTGATCAGCTTGGTATTCTGGTCCTCAGCCCAATTTTACCCATAACCCGGGCCAGACAGGTAGTTAAAAATTTTACAAGTTGTTACGTTCTTGTATATCATATAGCAGAGTGTGTGTAATATAATCATTTACAAGGGCAAACAATGTCTGGTGTGAGTACAATACAATTATAGAGCTGTTTCCTATTAAGTGATGCAGGTACTCCAGAGGGCTAAACAATAAACTGCTACTGTCAGAGATTATTATACATTATCCGCATATCAATGACTGTCCAAGTAATCTGCTAGGTGGATGAATTGAGGAGGTCTGTACCAGTTAGAGCTCGATGCTTGATATCATCCCTAGCCCATTTTAAGACCAGGCCACTAAGCACACTGATCCAAGGTGGGCGATTTTTATATACTATGCAGGTTATTAAGCAATCCTGTCATTATAATATTGTCATATTAGCCGACATGAATTTTAATAATATTCCATACATATATTTACAGAACATTTCACACAAGCAACATACAGCCAATGTAAAACTCTATAACAACTGTATTTGCTATATTCCTTTATATTATACAGTACTTATTAGAGATAGACATGATAAGAAGTCGAACATTTCAAAATGTTGCAGTGTCATAATGTAGGATAATGCTTAGCTTTATATAACAATTCTTTTAAGGGAACTCATAAATGCCAGGAACGTTAGTGGTGCTGTTTGTAAAAGAGTATGTCCATCATAGTACCAAGCAAGGTCACAGGCAACAAGTTAGCCACTATAATACAAAATGCTACAGTCACTAATATTCTTTAAAATAAGTGAGAATTTACTGAAACCGTTTTGGTATGCAGACATTATATCATCCTAATGTCCGCAGGCCTTATTCTTACCTTTTGAAATCTAATATTTCAGATATGTTACATTTACAAATAGGATAGAAAAGCAGCTGTGATGCCCCCACAGCAGATTTTTTTTTTGCGTCCTGCAGGTGACAACTCCTTAGAGATACAGATAATGAAAGAAAATTCTGAGGTTGAGATCTAAGATTGTATAATATGTGTTTCAGTAGCCATGTTGCAAGAAAATACAAAATAGTGTGGAGGCAGTTGGTGTGAAGATAACTTGCTTTGGGCTTACAGTCCAAGAATAATATCTTTAAGGAAAAAGAGAATGTGCAAGAACTTATGAACACAATCTGAAAATATGTTGACATTGTTCTTATTAGAGAATGCAATAGATTAATGGAGGAAGTGTCTCACCTCTGATGAAGCTGTTGACGCAGAAACAAAGGTAATTAAATAATGCACAAAGCTGACAGCAGACAATTCCAATGAGGAGCAGGGAAAACGTAGTGTTACATTACGTTAATGGAGTTTATCAGGCAAGAATATGTTGAAAATGGAAAATATATGATGATACTTAAATATCATGAATGTCTCTGTGCTCATCTGCTACTAACTTGGGTTACCACTGTCCTTGGCAATTAAAATAGACATCAATATAATGCACATCTCTGTGTTCATCTACTACTGACTGGGGTTACTACTGTCCTTGGCAACTAAAATAAGCATCAATATAACGCATGTCTCTGTGTTCCTCTATTACTGACTAGAATTAACACTGCCCTTGATGGTGACTAGTACTAACTGATGGTCATGGATGCTGTTCATTCATCAGTTTATCCATTCATGTAACCATCTATTTTGTCAATCACAAATTAATTCATTCAAGAACCTATACCTGATTATTTCATTGCAGTGGTAAAAATATTCTTTAATAGGGATAGCTTTTGGCCTAGAACTAACATCATTGCTTCGGAAAGCAAGAACAGTAGTCCACATAAATAATTAGCAGGTAAAAAGGAAATCATATATAAACTTCCAAAGTTAAGGCATGTTTTAAATCTATGCCTGTCTTACTGATCTGCATCCTTCTGTATGTACTTGAGCTGCATTTTTGAGTACAATTATAATTGAGAATTCCTTGTTTATCTACAGGTACCACAATGGGACACTCTTAGACAGAAAGATTTACAATTATGATGAGAACCTGATCCTGAAGCAGCTGAAGTCGTGGCAGAGGGGAGAATACATCTGCAAAGCAAGCAATGAAATTGGAGTTATAAAGTCATCGCCTGCGTATCTCACTGTACTTGGTACGTAATCTTGGTTCCTGGCTTTTATATTATTATGCACATTGTTATACATCTTGAAGCTCAGTTTTGCCCTCATTTAGCTCAAGAAAAGCTTTTGACTGTCATTTTCATTTGATTGCTTTTTGCCCTCCAGGCTAGGTACTCGCATGTTTTCTATTCTAATAGTCATCCTGGTATTGTACCCATCAGTGTATTATTCATGCCAGTGTTCTGAATGTTACTTCTTGCAGCAATGATGAAATTCAGCTTGGAAGTCCAATAGCTAAGCATGTGGTTAAGGAAGGAATAATACTAAAGGATGTGGATAAGGAAGAGTAATACTAAAGCATGTGGATAAGGAAGAGTAATAATAAAGCATGTGGTTAAGGAATAGTAATACTAAAGCATGTGGATAAGGAAGAGTAATAATAAAGCATGTGGTTAAGGAATAGTAATACTAAAGCATGTGGTTAAGGAAGAGTAATACTAAAGCAATGGATAAGGAAGAGTAATAATAAAGCATGTGGTTAAGGAATAGTAATACTAAAGCATGTGGTTAAGGAAGAGTAATACTAAAGCATGTGGATAAGGAAGAGTAATACTAAAGCATGTGGTTAAGGAATAGTAATACTAAAGCATGTGGTTAAGGAAGAGTAATACTAAAGCATGTGGTTAAGGAAGAGTAATACTAAAGCATGTTGTTAAGGAAGAATAATACTAAAGCATGTGGTTAAGGAAGAGTAATACTAAAGCACGTGGATAAGGAAAAATAATACTAAAGCACGTGGATAAGGAAAAGTAATACTAAAGCATGTGGTTAAGGAAGAGTAATACTAAAGCATGTGGATAAGGAAGAGTAATACTAACGCACGTGGTTAAGGAAGAATAATACTAAAGCATGCGGTTAAGGAAGAGTAATACTAAAGCACATGGTTAAGGAAGAATAATACTAAAGCATGTGGTTAAGGAAGAGTAATACTAAAGCACGTGGTTAAGGAAGAGTAATACTCAAGTATGTGGTTAAGGAACAGTAATACTAAGGCATATGGCTAAGGAAGAGCAATACTAAAGCATGTGGATAAATAAGAGTAATAGTGAAGCACGTGGTTAAACAACAGCAATACTAAAGCATACAGTTAAGGAAGAGTAATACTATTGCTCAGGTATCTGCTTACTTGCTTGCATCTCTCACAGTGCTGTTACATTCATGTTTTCCTGAAAGTACTAAACTTATGGACTTCTTCTGAATATATATATCACATGGGCCTTTCACACACAGGCACCATTTACTGGCATTAGGAAAGGAGACAGTAAAATTGAGATAAATCATGAATACCAACCACTCAAAGTGGGATATGTACAGTCTTCCAGGGAAGTCTAGAGTTCTTTAAATGCAGGTATGGAGCCAAGTCTCTGGCACAGACAGGGACATTTTGTATCCAGGGATGGGTTTGTTTCTCTTGTGGAGAGGGGGCTTCCATATGGATCAAGACTGGGATTTTTTTCTGGGATCATAAAATCCCCCCCCCTCACACTGTGATAGGTTCATAGGTAGGTACTAGGCTATTGGCCCTAGGGCCTATATAAGCCTAGTCAAATGGTACCCTGGCTTTTGCCACCCAAGAAAATATTTTTTCTGTGCCCCTGTCAAGCAGAGCCACAGAAGTGATCCCCGGGGTGAATTTCCTATCTCCCATCCAATCATCAAGATTTTTCTTGAAGACTGCTAATGAGGAGCTTTGTTTGATATAGATAGGTAGTTTGTTCCAGAGTATGGGAAGTCTCTGAGACAGGAATCTATCCCTCCAGTATGTTCTGTTTATTGTGGTGACAAGAATTAGGTCCCTAGAGTGTGTAGCTCGGAGGGATTGGGATTTCTTTACATGGAGCATGTCCAACAGCTCTGGGTTTGACATAGCTTTGTATGTTAGGCAGAGATTGCCTCTGAGTAGGCGATATGCGGCAGAGTAAAGCTGGAGTTTTTTGAGACGGTCTTCGTAGGGCATCTGTTTGAGGCCAGTAATTTTCTTTGTGAGGTATTTCTGTGGCCTTTCCAGTTGTTGTAGATGTCTTGTGAGGTACATACCAAAAGGGGCGTTGTACTCTATAATGAGTCTAATGAGTGATGAGTAGAGGGGAACAATGACCTCTTTTTTCCTGGATGAGAAACATTTTGTGATGAGGTGTGCCACGTAGAAGGATTTCCTGACTACTGTAGCAATGTGATTATCAAAGGAGAGACTACTGTCCACCTGTGTCCCAAGGTCTCATCACACGTTCGGTGTTAAGTAGACTACCGCCTATGTGGTAGTTCATGGGTACAGATTTTTTACCAAAAGGGATGACATTGCACTTTTTGGCATTGAGCTTGAGGCCATGGCTTTGAATCAGGCATCTGTCTCAGTGAGGCCCTTTTGTAGGATGTCTACATCATTAGGAGATTTGATTATGGCTCCTAGTTTGCAATCATCTGTGAACTTTGTGAGCCAAAGTCCTTCTGTGTTAGCCTGTACTTCAGAGAAGCAGATAGCAAACAGGAGAGGACCTAGGACTGAAGCCTGTGGTACTCCAGTTGTCACTGGTCTGAAGTTGAATTTAGAGCCTGCTACTTTCACAGTGTTGGTTCGGTCAGTGAGCCAGTTGGCAGCCCATCTTGTGACATAGGGATTTATACCTAGTTTAGTGAGTTTGTCTATAATTCCAGAGTGGGTGATGGTGTCAAAAGCCTTGGCGAGATCTAGATAGGCTGTGTGAACCACCTTACCCTCATCTACAGCTTTGGTGACCACTTCAAAGAAGTCTATCAGGCTTAGGAGACATGATCTGCCTTTTACAAACCTGAACTTGGTAGGGTCCAGAGTTTAGAGATTACCAATGTCATTGTTTATAAGTTCCATGATGATATGCTCCATAGCCTTGCAGACCAAGCTCGTCAGGCTAATGGGGCGGTAGTTCCTGGGGTTCGTGGTGGCTTTTCCTTTGTGGAGTGGGATAACCATTGCTGTGCTCCATTCAGTGGGCACAAAGCCTGAGGTGAGGCTATGATTGAACATGGTACTTAGGTGGGGTGCCAGTTCGTTCTGTAGTTCATGTAGAATGCAGCCTGGGATGTTGTCAGGTCCCATGGATGCTGTGTTCTTGGCTTTGGAGAGTGTGTTTTTACCTGTGCAGCCGTGATTACAGGTACTTTGCATTCTTCCAGTATAGAGATGGGCCCTTTAGGGGATGAGAGAGGGGTAAAGTTAGCACTGAACCTATCTGCCAGGATGTTGGCAATATCAGTTGGTTCTGTATATTTAGTGCCATTGTGCTGTAACTCAGAGCAGATCTGAGTGTTGCCATTGAGATTCTTGACATAACTATAGAATGCTTTGGTGTTGTCTTTAGAATCAGTGGGGATTTTGTTTTCGTAACTAGTTTTGGAGGATTTTATGAGGGATCTCAGCTTCTTACGGAGGCTGACCATGGAGTTCCTCCAATCATGGGATTTTACTCTTTTTTGCAGCAGTTTCTTTCTTCTGTTGTAGAGTTTGTTTATAGCAGGGGACCACCAGACTGGCTTCCTTTTTGTGGAGAATAGCATCTTGGTTCTGTTAGGGATTGCACGATCCATGCACTCGTGCAAGTGCTTATAAAGTGCAATTGTATAGGATTCAGCAGTCGTATCTCTAGTGTCTGTCAGCATGGGTGTTGTGAAGTTTGCCACTTCTGTCTTAAGAAGTATGAAGTTGGCTTTAGAGAATTTTTTTACGGTGGTTTCCCTAATTGGGGGGGGGGGGGGGCTGGGATGTGGATGTCTAGGGTGATTTGCTTGTGGTCGGATCTGACCAATGAGGAATTGACCTCTGGTGTGGAACACCGGTTGCTCATGTTGGTAATGACCAGGTCTAGGATATTACTGCTCCTGGTGGGGGTGTGGATAAGTTAATCCAAGGCATTAGAATTAATGAATTCCAGCAAACGCTGAGCATAAGAGTTGGTACACGAGTAGTTTTCCCAGTTAACGGTGGGGTAGTTGAAATCTCCCATTATTAGGGTGTTAGGTTGTACCCTAATATTTTCCAGTGTATCAAGAAATGAGGAGTGGGAATCCTGGGGCATGGTGGGGGATCTGTAGCAAGCTACAATTTACATTGCGGTCTTGCCCAGAGTTAGTTGCACTTGGATAATCTCAGATGCATTATGCTGAGCAACTAGCCTGGAGGTGTGGATATCCTTAATGAATATTGACACACCTCCACCTTTAGTGCTTCAGTCCAAATTAGGTGGCTGAAAGGTGTGGCATGAATTACAGCCTGGTAATGCAGGGGTGCTCTTTGGAGCCTTGAACCAGGTCTCTGTCACTGCACAGATGTCGATGTTCTCTATTTTAAGGAGTACCTCAAGTGAGTGCATTTTGAAGTTTAGATTTCTAGCAGTGAGTAGCATTACCTTCAGATTTTGCTTGCTTGTACCTGCTCTTACTGTCATATACCCAAGCTATGAGTGCTAGTTCATAGGTTCATAGGTTCATAGGTTTATACTAGGCTATCTGCCCTAAGGCATTTATAAGCCTAGCCCAAATTATTGTGGCTTACGCCACCCCTTATATGAAAAAATACTGTGCCCATTAGTTTGTTGTGCCTCTGTCCAGCAGTGACCCAGAGATGATTCCCGGGGTAAACCTACGATCTCCCATCCACAGGTCTAGATTTCTCTTGAACAGAGTCAGCGAGGTGCTCTGCCTCACATGGACCGGGATTTTATTCCACAGCATAGGGAGTCTCTGAGTGATAAATCTATCCCTCCAGCACGTCCTATTTATATCCGTGCTAAGGTTTAAGTCGCTTGCTCTAGTGGTTTTGGTGGATTTGGATTTTTTGAGGTGGAGCATGTCCATTAATTCCGGGTTGGACATGGCCTTGTATGTCAGGCACATGTCACCTCTGAGCAGACGGTATGCGACTGAATTAAGATTAAAATGTCCCCCTCCTGTGCTGAAATCTGCCCATGGGTGCTGGAACCATAGAGCGAGGGGGGAGGGGCCCCACACTTTTGCAGATCCAGCAACTTTCCAAATTACATATACAAATGGACCCACATCCCTTCCAGTCACAATCACAAACAAACCATATACAAACTCTCCGACTGGGATTGCACTACAGTGAGGAAAGAAAGATTAAGAAAGGGTAAATTTCCCGATCCCCACACCCCCCACTATAGTGCGATGTGTGAATGTGTGTTCTGCACTCTTATTCACAAATGTAACAGAGCGAGGGGGGAGGGGCCCCACACTTTTGCAGATCCAGCAACTTTCCAAATTACATATACAAATGGACCCACATCCCTTCCAGTCACAATCACAAACAAACCATATACAAACTCTCCGACTGGGATTGCACTACAGTGAGGAAAGAAAGATTAAGAAAGGGTAAATTTCCTGATCCCCACACCCCCCCTATAGTGCGATGTGTGAATGTGTGTTCTGCACTCTTATTCACAAATGTAACATAACAGAATCTTGCAACCAGCTGTGCAAGATGCACATGAAATGTATGTGCAGAGGAAGGGTGTTACTTGTGAAAATAGAAGAAGCCTTGTTTGCTGTGCCTATTTATAACTCGGTACAGCCTGTCCTACTACCACCGTCTCGCAGAGCTTTCAGGAAATTAAACAAGACACACACACACACACACACACACACACATCCAACAAAGGGAGAATGACTTTATCACTGACAAGGAAAGGAAACTACATTATAAAAGTATAATTTATTTATGTAGTAAAATATAAAGACTTTTTTGAGAACTAGAAATGGTATAATGACCCTAATGTACACTTTAATCACATGAAACTGTACTGCAGAACAAAGTTAAGGGTTTCCATTTTAATCACGTTCTTTGTGTAATTCTTGAAATCTGTCTTTACAGCTAGCATGAATGTTTATTTTAAGTCACACCTATAGGACATAATTTAGTCAAAGCAATTAAGGGGTTACAAGAGGATCAGATTTCATGGATTTTGCCCAACACTAGACTCACAGTAAACAAACCAGTTGGGTGAAACACAAATATCCTTTTATGCTGTTTTTTACAGTCATGGGTCCCTTACTCCACTGCCTTGGATTATTTATTTATTTATTGCATTTGTTAACCGGGAAAGATCACTGGGAATGAAAAGAACCCATTTTCAGTGGGGGCCCGGGGAGAGAAGCTCCACAACGATACATACAATTAGAGTGAAATCATTAAGAAAAACAAGATTGTACAGTACACTTACAATGGATGAGACTGGTAAATAGCAGCAGTGGTGGAAGAAGAAAATACAATCATTAACATATAAAAATACAATCTTTGGCATATAAAAATCTTATAGTACAATTATATTGCAAGACTTCGTGTAATAGAGGCAACAGTGTTAGAATAAAGAAAAATAAAATCATTAATATGTACAAGTAAAGACAGACAATTTTTGGGAGGATGTTTTTGAATGCAATTTACATTGTTGCACAGGGTGGATTGGTGTCATTTCTGGCTCCTTTTGGAAGCTGCTGTGGTCAGAAAAGAAACAAATGCAGCAATAATCAGTGCAAATGTAGATGCAGGAAAAACACTGCACTGATAAAATAGACTCACAGCACTCGGGTGCTTTCACTGCTCAGTGGCTAGCTAAATCAGAAAAGTATACCTGTTTGAAGGCATGCTACCACAAAATATGAACGACACCCAGTTAAATACAAACACAAAAACATTAAGACATATAAGTGGATCTGAAAAAATGCAGAGTACATTTACATGCACTCCCACCTTCCAACTTATGGTGGGAAGGAAATGCATGCAAACAGTGCAAAAAAATGCCAAACTCTTCCCAGAAAATAAGGAAAAAAAAGTCTGAGCATTCGGCATGTTAGTTTGATTTAAAAAAATAAAGTTTCTGATATACAAAACGAATTCCTATTGAAAGGTATGATTCACACCAGACATCTGAATTGTGCTGTCAGAACTGCTTTTAATGGATGGAGTATCAACGATTTTTTAGAAGTCTTCACTGATTTTCATTACGCACAAGCCGCTAACATATAGGTCGGCCTTACATTTTTCGCTGTCCTTTTCCAAGTGTTTCTCATCAGTTTCATTATAATACAGTTTTTGCTCAGACCTGTGTCACAGTGTCACTGCCGTTAATGATTTCTTCCATCTGTGTGATATTAACACTTCTCACACCAAGCTTTTTCACATTATATTAGCTTAGACAAGAAATACATTTTACAAATGGATAACACCAAGGGAGCCGGAACCATTGAGCAAGGGGGAGGGTCAGTTCTTGTTAGGTTCATCCGTTCCGTTCAGTTGTGATTAGGCTCAGAATTTTAAACTTCCCTTCTGGTTAGGCACATCCGTTCTGTTCAGGCATGAAATTTTAAACTTCCATTGCTAGTTTCTAAACGTGAAATGTTTTAACTTCTGTTGCTACCTGTTGCCTATACTCTTAAGGAGAGAGTGTGTTCAGGTTAGGAGATGTGATGTTTCTATGCTGCTGCTTGGGGGGAGGAAATTGTGTTTCTATGCTGCTGCCTGGGGGGAATTGTGTTTCTATGCTGCTGCCTGGGGGTTCTATGCTGCTGCCTGGGGGCTGTTTCTATGCTGCTGCCTGTGGGGACTGTGTTTCTATGCTGCTGCCTGGGGGTTCTATGCTGCTGCCTGCGGGGCACTGTGTTTCTATGCTGCTGCCTGGGGGGGGGGTGTTTTTATGCTGCTGCCTGGGGGGAATTGTGTTTTTATGCTGCTGCCTGGGGGGAACTGTTTTTCTATGCTGCTACCTGATGTGTGTGTGGGAATTGTGTTTCTATGCTGTTTCCTGGTGTGTGTTTGTGTGTGTGTGTGTGTGTGTGTGTGTGTGTGTGTGTGTGTGTGCATGTGAATTGTGTTTCTATGCTGCTGCCTGGTGTGTGTATGAAAATGCCCTAGTTAGGTATACCTGGCGGTTAGTGTTACTTGGGCTCAAACCCTGTACCTTAGGTACAATAAACAAGAGCCTGAATTCTCTAGCCATACCACCACTTGTATTTCAGGGAGTTGAAGAAGATTTTATAAGGAGCTGAGAGCTTCAGGGGAAGAGAAGTTTAGTGCTGCTTATGCCAAGTCTGCTTGCATTGTTAGTAGCACAGCAGGTAGCATACTTGCTTTTGATGCAGAAGGCTGTGGATTCTACTCCCACAGTATGTAGATGGATCACTGATACTGCACTGTGTTGTACTTTAAAAGGAGTGGATGCTGCAGTCCTAAGAATGTCCTCCTCTAGAGGAGTTACCTAGTAACTATGAACCTGTTATCAGTTTGCCATCCATTCTCTATTGCAATATTACTAGCTTATTATTTGTTTATTTGCAGTTTGATTACCGGGGAAGTCTACCAGGCTGAATTGACCCATTTTCAGTGGTGGCCCGAGGAGAAAAGCTCCAAGATACATTATACAATTTAGATACAACTGATAGTTAATATTAAATATATTATGTAGAATAGTTACTCATAAATGCATTCAATATCATGCATAGTTAACAAATTCATTAAGCTTGAAGGTAGGGATCATACAGTTTCATTTGAGGAAAACAGATATGTATTAGGTATGGAAACAGTTTACATACAAACATTTTAAGAAAATGTAAATACGCTTTACATACACACATCAACAGTAGAATGCTATTTACAATATTTACAAGGTTGGGCTGTGTGAGGGTAGCTGTAGGAGTTGTTGTGAACTTAGAGGGAAGCTATAGAAATTGTTGAGAGCTTACATAGGCTCATAGGAAGATAACTATGAGAGTTGTACAGCTTGGGAACCAGAGAGAGAACCCCCTTGGATTAGGTTGGGTGAAGGCAGGTACATTTCCATTTAGTGGACAGGTGTTTGAATAGTTGGGTTTTGAAGTCTTCTGAGTTTGGTATGGTTCTTAGTGTGGACGGAAGGGAATTCCATTTTTTGCCTAGTGAGAAAGATAGGAGAAGTTGGCCAGCAGGACATTTAGTTTTATGGATAGTAATTAAGTTCTGATTTTCAGATCTGAGAGCTCTGTTGGATGTATAAGGGGGAAGGATGTTAGTTAGAGTGGGACATTTTGTTGGGTGAACTATGAGTCTATGTGCAGTAGTGAGTTGGAGATAGTCTAGGTAGTTAGGGAGTTCAAGCCAATTCAGGGATTGTAGGGTTAGGGAGTGATGGGTGGTATTTTTAGATTTAGAGGCAAATTTAGAGATTTTGCTGTAGCAGTTTTCTAGTTTAGAGGTGATAGAGGAGGACAGGTTGGTTAGGAGAGGGGCACCATATAATAAGGAAGGAAGAAGATAAGTTGAGGCCAGAATTTGCCTGGTAGGGTTGGAGAGAAAGTGATTATTCCTATACAGCATACCTAGCTTTTGGTGGGTTTTCTTAATATTTTGTTGACTATGAATATCAAACTGGAGGTGTTCATCTACAGTAATGCCAAGTAGTTTGGCAGAGGGGACCACTTCTATAGGTGAGTTGGTTTGACTATAGCTTTGAAGTTGTTTTTATTGTAGGAGAGGGTCTTTGTGGGAGGGAATAGTAGAATCTTTGATTTATTTGCATTGAGAGATAGTTGGTTTTGGCACATCCAGTTTTCAGTTGTTGAGAAGGCAGTTTGGGTTTTACTCAGCAATTCAGAGAGGTTTGAGGCAGAGCAGACTAAGGTTGAATTGTCTGCATATTGAATGATTTTAGCATCAGGAATAGCAGTGTGAAAGTTATTGATGAAGATGTTAAAAAGCATTGGCCCAAAGATGGATCCCTGTGGTATGCCAGTTGGGGTAGGTAGGAAGGAAGAGATGGAGTTTTTCTGCCTGTGATTTGTCTGATAGATAGCTGGAGAACCAGGATAAAGCATTATGTGAGAGATTAAGGTTTGAGAGATGACAGAGAAGGTGCTTGTGGGAAACAATATCAAAGGCTTTAGACAGATCGAGTAAAACAGTAGAACTAAAGTGTCCTGAATCTCAGGCTTGATTGACAGTTTCCAGGAAAGAGAGTTGAGCAGTTATTGTGCTATGGCCTGGATGGAAGCCACGCTGGGTAGGAGTGAGAAGATTGTTTTGGATCAGGATAGGCATAAGTTGGAGGTGGATGCATTTTTCTAGGATTTTGGAGATTGGTGAGAACAAAGCAATGGGGTGAAAGTTTGAGATGCTGGTATTTTTGCCTCCTTTATGAAGTGGAAGAATATAAGCTGAGTGTCAGAGTTTGGGGACATATGATTATTTTATGGATCAGTTAATAATGATGCTGATTGGGAGAGCAATGCCATCAGCAGCACATTTTAGGAAGGAAGAGGGAATATTGTCGGGAGCGTTTTAAGTTTTTTTATAAAGTTAGTGGAGATGGGTTTGAATTCAAACAGATAAGGTGAGTTAGAAGGGGGAGAGTGTAGAGCAGTTGGGTTATTATTGGGAAATGTCTTGGTGAGGGTAGTAATAGTTTCTATGAAAAATGAGTTAAGTTCGAGGTCAGATTTACTTGGGTCAGGACAGGGATTATTCTTGGAGCCTGGATTGAGGAGTGAGTTTATTGAGTTCAGAATTTTTGGGGGTTTTTATTGTTATTGGACTGAAGTTTGATATAGCAGGATTTTTTGTCTTTAGTGATTAGTCATTTTGCATGGTTGTGGAGCTGTTTATATTGGAGCAAGGTATTGGCCAGTTTATTGTTTTGGTAAAGCTTCCATAGTTTGTCTCTGTGGTGCATAATCCGTTTTGTCTCTTTGTATAGCCAAGGAGCAGTTTTAGTTTTTATCCTTTTGTTTCTTAGTGGGGCTAGTGAGTTTAAAGTATCAAGGAAGACAGAGTTGAAGTATTCTGTAGCCTTGTCAAGAGGAAGGATGTTTAGAATTTGCCAGTTCATTTGTTTGAAAGTATTTGAGAAAGTAGTTGGGTTGAAGCTACTGAGATTATGAGTTTGAATGTATTGATGCTGGTGTGGGGAGGAACTAGTTGAGTGATGCATGAAGGCTGGGAGGTGGTCTCTAAAGGTATCAGGAATTGTGCCAGCACTGGTTATTTTATTTGGATCTGAGACTAGGATCCAGTCTATAGTGGATCCGGGAGGGTTTATTTTGTTAGGTCGAGTGATGGAGAGGATTATTTGAGTGAAGTTATAAAGGTTAATGGATAGGGAGGGAGAGGGCCAATTGATTTTATTCCAGTCAATATTCACATACCAAGGATATACGTTTCATAGTTAATTTCAGTAGAGGCCCATAGGAGAATATTTTCAAGTGTAGAGATATTGTTACCAGGTGAGATATATAGGGCAATGATGCAGATATTTTTATATTTATTTAGTTTTAGAATTGCAGCAGTTAGTCCAGTGTTCTGGAATTGAGGAATTGGAATTTGGAGGGGAATTAAGGTAAGAAGGTTGGAGTAGACTAGGGTGGTGCCTCCACCTTTTTTATTTAGTCGGTCATTTCTAAGACAATGAAATCCTGGGGGCAGAATCTCAGAGTCGGAGATAAAGGGCTTGAGCCAGGTTTCGGAGATGGCTAAGATATCTGGTTGGTTATGGCTTAACCAAGCTTGAAATTGATGTACTTTGTTGTTTAGACTTTGTGAATTAATTGTAAAAATCTTTAGGGTGTTGAGATAGGAGGAACAGGGTAAGGGATAAGTGTTGTTAATAAAGGATGTAGGACCAGGGTTAGGATGGATATCACCAGCTTGGACTAGGTTGTTGAAGGAGATATCCTTTAGCCATGTTGGCCTGCCAGGCATGAATTTGGGTAGATTGTAGATTGGAGCAGGTGACAGTGTCTTGACTTTAGAGGAGAAGAGTTTAGGGTGGAATAGGTGCAGAGGGTTGGGCTGTATGAGAGAAGAGGTGATAGACTGGAAATGGGAATAAGAGTGAGGGAGAAGGTGGGTTTGTATGGTAGTTGTCTTTAAAGGTGGTACTGGACAAGCATAGGTGGAATATGAGGTAGCATAGTATAAGGGAAGTAGGAACAGAAAGAGGAGGCTGGGGACTGGAGGGTGTGATAATTTGAGGAGAGCATGTTGGAGCAAAGAGAGGGTGGTATGAGTGGTTAGGAAAATAGAGAAGGCTATGAAGAAGAAAGGGTTTAAAAAGTGATGGAGGTATTCTAGAGATTTAAGGAAAGAGGAGGGGACTATAATTATTGGGTGGAGTACAGATTACAGAGTTTAAGAAGAATGGCTATAAGTGGGAGAAGTAATGAGGAGGGAGCTGGTATTGGGTAATTAGGCTGAGAGGGTGGGGTAAGATAGGAATAAAGCTAGGAGTACTGGGGTGGGTGGGAATTGGGGGCAGGGTAGGGGGGGCGGATTGAGCCCATAGGGCAAATGGAGTGGGAAAGAACACTAGAGTTGAGTATGGCAGAAAAAGTATCAGCAAAGAGCAGTTTAAAGGCTGTAGTTGGAAGGTATGAGCTAAATATTTCCAGTCAGAAAATTAAGGCTGCCTTTACAGCGCGTGGTTTTGCAGGGGGGAGGAGATATTTACAGTCTAAGGATATTAACTCACAACCGTTTGTGAAAAAATAAAACTTGTTGGGATTATAAAGAATATCTAGGATTTATATTGGTAGATGCTGCCACCTAATGGTAGAAGGAGATAGCAAACAGCAGGGATAGTTGGACCAGTCTTAGGTTTAAATATATTCTAGGGTGGTGATAACAGGAGGGTTAGAGGGCAAACGGTCTGCGGTAGGCTGCTAGAACACGCATACGGGAGGGCAGACTAACTCTATAGATAGTACATCAAGTCTACATTTAATTAGTGTTAAGCAACATATATTTACACACTCTTGTTGGGGGGGGTCTTCTCAGTAGTAGTTTTCTAAGTACTAGTCAAGCTGGCCAATTCAGGGTGTCTTCAGGTGATGGTCGGAGGTATTCCTTTTGCATTTAAAGCAGGGAGAGAGCACCTGAGGTGGATTAATTTACACAATCTTGTTGGGGGTCTTCTCAGTAGTATTTTTCTATGTACCAGGCAAGCTAGCCAATTCAGGGTGTCTTCAGGTGATGGCCGGAGGTATTCCTTTTGCATTTAAAGCAGGGATGGAGCACCCGGGATGGATTAATTTACACAATCTTGTTGGGGGGGGTCTTCTCAGTAGTATTTTTCTAAGTACCAGGCAAGCTGACCAATTCAGGGTGTCTTCAGGTGATGGCTGGAGGTATTCCTTTTGCGTTTAAAGCAGGGAGGGAGTCTCGGGATTTACTAATTTACACAATCTTGTTGGGGGTCTTCTCAGTAGTATTTTTCTATGTACCAGGCAAGCTGGCCAATTCAGGGTGTCTTCAGGTGATGGCCGGAGGTATTCCTTTTGCATTTAAAGCAGGGATGGAGCACCCGGGATGGATTAATTTACACAATCTTGTTGGGGGGGGTCTTCTCAGTAGTATTTTTCTAAGTACCAGGCAAGCTGACCAATTATGGGTGTCTTCAGGTGATGGCCGGAGGTATTCCTTTTGCATTTAAAGCAGGGAGGGAGCACCCGGGATTTACTAATTTACACAATCTTGTTGGGAGATCTTCTCAGTAGTATTTTTCTAAGTACCAGGCAAGCTGGCCAAATTCAGGGTGTCTTCAGGTGATGGCCAGAGGTATTCCTTTTGTGTTTAAAGCAGGGAGGGAGAACATTTACACAATTTTGTTGGGGGTCTTCTCAGTGGTATTTTTCGAAGTACCAGGCAAGCTGGCCAATTCAGGGTGTCTTCAGGTGATGGCCAGAGGTATTCCTTTTGCATTTAAAGCAGGGAGGGAGGACCTGGGATGGATTACGGGAGGTGAGAACAAGCAGCCTAAACCACAAACACTAGCACAGAGGAGCTGTGGAAGCTCAAGACAGGATTTAAAAATCTGTCAGCTGCATATGGTTATCATTTTTTAATGTAACATAGGCAATTTATTCATCAAAGGCAACAGACACTTTATTTGTAGATGAAACAATGAAATATAAAGGTGTTTGCTAGCAGCAACCTCTTCATTAGTTACAGATCCCTTTAATGTGGAATTATTTAGATGACTTTACTTCTGCACAGATTTTGCATATTTACTGGTAATGGTGGATTGTAATGACAGAAGATGAGTGGCCTTTTATGGTTGAAATTTTCTGAACTTGGTAGTTTTGTCATTATTGGTTGATACATTTTGTTTTATTGCTTGCTAGAAGACTGTTCAAAACTACAAATGTAACACACATTCTAACAAGTGGTGTTGTATTATACAAGGAAGAAAATTTAATAGAATCAGGAAGGTGAATCAAAGAATGCATACATGTATGCATGGCCCTAAAAATGTGTAAGGAGCTTAGGGTTTGAAAACAACTCAGAGGTAAGCTTAGTCTTCCACTGGCCAGATGCAAAATGAATGTGGGTTTTCATGCCTTTTCAATGAATTTGAGTTTCAAGGGCAGATAAGTTTACTGCTCATGCTAAGTCTGTTTTCATGATGAGACTGTATTGTTTGTTTAGCAAATGGCTTAAGTGTTTGTGCTACTTTCTTTCAATTTCTGTAATCATTGTAGAAGTAAATAAGAAAACCATATGCACCTGACAGATTTGAACAGTGTTTATGGTAACTAAGGAGAAATAGCCAAGTAATGGAACACTGGAGTGGCTGCGGGAGGAGTCTGCTGCTGGAGCGGCACGGGATTACAGACTATCCATTCAAGTAAAACAAAGCTCATCCCTGTCCATATTTAAATGCAACTTGGATCTAAGGATGGGTAATAGAAAATGTACTCCAGGATTGCCCCTCATGCCACCAATGGATAGAAGCAGTTCCTAAATGCTGCATCTCTTAACTGTATGATCACAGTTATTCTCACTAGGGCTAATGTACAGTTATCAGCCATGGGATAGGTAAGACCAATCAGGAAGTGTTAATTCAAGCACCAAAAGGGAAAATGGCTAAGCTTAAAATGTTCTCTAAGTGAACCTATGTTGTGGTGGTAAATAGTTTTTAAAATATTGCCCTTTTTTAGATCACTCTCACCCCCCCCCCCAGTCTTCTACAGTTTCCGGCGTTTATGAATCTGCCACAGTTTCATGTAGACTAGGATATGGCATATGTCTGAAGAAACAAGGCTTTCATTAGTTTAACCAGTGTGCACAGGATGTACAGCTGTCTACATGTATTTACTGTACTGATTTATGCCAGTCTTTCCCTACAGCAAGGATCTCATGGCACACTGCTAGGTGTTGAAAACCCTCACACTGAATACTCTGAAATGGTCTTTTTATTTACGATTACTAGTCAGTATCAGAGATATTGTGCCTGGCATATTAAAAGATTTAAATGTAATCTGTGTTTAAGATACGTAAAACATCTACAGATTTCACAAACTTAAATCTTCTCCAGTGTTTCATATACAGTGAGATTACTCTTGTTACAGAAGGATAAGGTCATACTGCAGGAATGAAACTCTGTCTACGATACCTAATTTAAGATACCCATGGTATCTGTCCATCAGCTCTCTAATATGTTGAAACAGCAGTGCTGCTTTGTAAAGGATGTATGTCACAGCTAGCCTGTTTTTAGAATGACAAACACTGTAAACATGGTATGGCATTGGGATTTTGTGCATATAGAAAAAATTGTTATAAATGCAGTTATAACCAGCTGAATATGATTATACTTTGCTGGCTGCCATAGCCTGGTGAACTAATGCATTGGAAACTAAAGCGCAGAACAGGGGTTCAGAGCACTAAAACAGTAAACATTTCTCAGGCCTGTATATCAACAGTGCCAATTTAACTTTGCAAAATAAGTCTACATTATGTAAAGGGGGAAAGAAAAAATCTCATGGGATGGAACTTACAGTTCAGGCCCAAAATATGTCTAAACAGTTACTGAATCAGTGTTATTTAATATACTTTCATACTCAGTTTTTATAGGGTTATAATCCTCAGTTAAGACTCAAAAATCATGTTTGTAGTACAATTAGGAGCTTTTCTATCCTATAATGATTCTGCTTGGCACATCTTCAAATACAATGACATTGATTGCCCATTTCTTTGTGAATTTTTATTTCCATAATTCTTTTCTAACCTCACCCATAAGCATAAGGAATTAAAATGTTTGATTTAACAGCACATAACTGCATTACCTGGATAAGCAGGAATTTGCTATGTGAATCTAAATCCCACTGCTTTCAGAATGTGGCTTGATACACGCAGTAGTAAATGCAAAAATGTGTTTTATTAAATGCCATGTCAGTCATGAGTTGTGGCAGAGGCTATAGAAATGTAGGCAGTTTTGATAATGATTTTGTGTGTGTGTGTGTGTGTGTGTGTGTGTGTGTGTGTGTGTGTGTACATTTTAGTGTGCATACATGTACCCATATATGTGTTTATGAGTGTGTGTCTGTCTTTCTTTATATACATACATGTACATCTATCTTTAAATACACACACACACACACACACACACATGTGTGCGTGTGTTTGTGTGTGTACATTTAGTGCACTCTTGCCAATATATTGAAGCTAACATTATAAAAAGACACAACTACAATGTAACAATAATGAAACAAAGAACCATAGCTATAATAATAGGAACATCTTTTTTTTTTTTATGTTTTTTGGCCTTAGTTGGGGTATAGTGTAAGCATCCAACTCCCAGTGCCCCATATGCATGCTGGGTCTACCAGCTTCGTCTTCTATCTCTCTGGACTTAGCCCAGTATTGCTTGGTCAGGGTATGGATTCAAAGGGCATCCTAGGGACTTGTCTTTCTATGATTCTACCATGGTAGAGATTTTTATATTTATATATCCTACCCAGATCCATGCCCTGCCTTTCGTGTTTGTTGCTACATTTGAGGGAATACCATCAATGAATGCCCCCCCCCCAACTTGGGACAAGCAGGCCCATCCTTTCCTGCCATTTCATCAGTTGCCTGAGCAGCTAATCAAACCTGGGCTGACTGAGCCATTGTTAGGGCTTTATCCCACTGCACCACCAGAGTGACAATAATTGGGATATCTTGTAAATAATACTGATTTTTGGAGTGTTGTGTGTCTTGTGTGAATGTACTATGGTTTGTTCACCTTATCAGTGCTTTTCAGTTGCAGGGTGGTACATGCCCCTCTACTGTTTCAGCTTAGAGATGTGTAATCCTTTTTTTAATTTCTCCAAGTGTTTTGGGTTTCTAATACCATGAATGGAATGGACCCCATTCCTAAGTTAAAGTACAATTAAAGTTCATGAAATTAGTATTGTTTCAGTCTTTGATGTTGTGTTTTGCGGCTTTTCCCGGTTAGGGGTTGCCACAGTGGAACTCCGCTAATGATTGGCAGTAGATTTTTACGTGCCGAGTTGCCAGGCCCTGATGCACAACCTTCAACGAAGGTATGTCCATTCACGCATGTCTCTACATAGAAGACGCTGTAGCTGAGAATCGAACAAGACAACGTCTTACTGTGAGGCGACAACGCCACTGCAGCACCACCACCACAGTATATTGATGTTAGCCAGAAATGCTCTTCGCAGCACCCGCAGTGTGCCCAGTAATGACTCTGTCTGCAGTTCGTATGGAGTTACATGTATTGGTAACATATCTAAATACAACTGTAGATTATTTTTTATAAGACCCATTGTTCCTACTACTATTGGAACTGTCTGGATATCTTTCTTCCACATTGCTCTTGTTTCTGCCTGTAAATCCTGATAGTTTATGACTTTGTGTCTCTCTGCACACAGGACACTGTAGTCACTGGGTGTGGTGATTTCAATGATCAATGCTACTTTTCTCTTCTTTTCCTGGACCATTATATCTGGTTTTCTAGCCTCTATCTTTTGAACTGTTGGTAATGAGTGATTCCATGTGATGTAGACGTCATCATTTTCTTTGATGCTTTTGGCTCATATTTCCAGTGTTTTTTAGCCACTTCAACAGTATAATGCTTGCACAATTCCTAGTGCAACAGTCTTGTCACATTATTATGCCTTTCAGTATACAGTCATTCTACCATTAGTATGTCCCAACCAGCAATGAGGTCTACAACTGTTTCCACTTCTGGCTTACAAAACCTACATTTGTCTGTTTCTCTCACATGTTCAATGAACTTTGTAAACCAATGTGTACGTTGCCCACTGTCTTGTGCCACCAATATTAGCCTTTCATCTCTAGGTTTGAATTGGCCTCTCCTTAACCATTTTTGCATTCGTTCCTGATCAACATGAGATTCTTCCAGAAGTTTTCTATACTTACAACTATATTTATGCATTTTCCACATTTCTTGCCTTCTCATCTGGTCTGTCACCTTATATTCTTTCTTTTGTTTTTTGGCACATTCAGTTGCTGCCTAATTTTTATCTACTTCTGGTTTGATTTCCATTCCTGCTTGACATCAATATGCGTCTGCTAGACTAAGCAGGGAAGCCATATTAGATTTATTCTCCTCATGCTTCAAAACGTTCACTAAATATGGGTCTTGTGAGGTCAGCAAAGATGTGTACAGTCCCTCGATTGCAGATCTATACAATGCAATCAATTTCAAGGAGGCACATCCCTCCTTCGGAACGGGAAATATATAATCTTAGTATGCACTGATTGTTATAAATCATTTGGTGAGCATGAAGCATCCTTCTTGCTTTCCTGTCTAATCTATCCAACACATTTTGGGGCCAGTCAGTCACTCCAAAACTGTAAGTTAGGACAGGAAGAACAAATTGGTTTATAGCTTGGATTATTTTCCTAGATGTCAATGCTGTTTTCAGGATTAATTTAAGTCTTCTAAAGTATTACTTACTCAGTTTTATTCATATTTATTCATGTTTTATTGCTGATCCTTCATCAGTTCCCAAACATTTATACAATCCCTCTTGCTCAATTTCTTTTATAACACATTCTTGTCCCAAACTGATATTTTCTTGGTGCCACAGTTTTCCAGCTTTAAAGGTTGCTTTTGCATATTTATAAAGACCAAATAACATTCTTATATAATCTGAAAAGGTTTTGATAACTTGCATTTGTGCTTTCAGTTCCTCATCTGATGAGCGATACAGTTTTAAATTATCGACAAACAGAAGATGAGAAGCCAAGTCTTTACACTTTGTTGTTTTCTAGGAGCCAAATTATAGCCATGGCCTAAGCTGTTAAGTAAACAGCCTAATGGGTTAAGGGCAAGGCAGAATAGCAGCAGTGACAGAGAGTCACCCTGGAATATCCCACGTTGAATTTTTATCCCTGGAATAATAATTTGTCCTTTATCATGGCTTAATTGCAAAGTGGTCTGTCACTGTTTCATGGTCACTGTAATGTAATCATTTAGTGTAGGGTGTATCTTATACATTTTTAAATACTCTTTTATCCATGAATTTGGGATACTATCAAATGCTTTATTGTAGTCACTCCATGCCATACTTAAATTCTTTCCCGTTTACATTTCTCCACTATGACTTTATTTAACAACAAATGATTTTTTGTTCCATATGACTTTTTTATTGCCCTGTTGTTCTATTGCCATAATTGAGTTTTCTTCAAAATGATTATAAACTCTGTCTGCGTCATTTCCAGTGTATGGTTTATACATCGTCGGAAGGCAAGTTATTGGTCTATAATTTTTAGGGTAGCTTGCAGGTTCACTCTTAACTAGGAGCATTATTTTTCCTTTTGTTAGCCAGGTTCGGGGTGCGCATATAAATAGTTCTTACTCATGGCTAAATCTTCATGCAAATATGTTAATACTTTTAAGAAGTTAGGTACTGCATATGAGCCTGGGGTTTTCCAGTTAGTGGATTTTCTTAACTTTGTTTCAACCTCTCTGGCTGTTACTTCATACCGTGTCATATCCTGCCCCTTTAAACTTCCTATTCTTTCTCTTATTTCTTTTATCCATTTAGCATGTTTATGTTCATCAGGATCTTCATAGATACTTCTAAAAAATGTATCAGTTTCTTTTTTTTTTGGTGGTCTTTCAATTCCTTTTACCTTGTTTCCCAATTTTCTATAAAACTTTTTTGGCTCATCAATAAATTGCTTATTTTGTACTTTTCCTTTATATTTATCTCTGTATCTTCTAAGTTTTTCTAACTGTGCTGAGATTTTTAGTTTGTTGTTTGCAACGGTGCATGATAGAGCCTGATCTGTCCAATACTGTGCATTGCTTTTATCACACCTATCTTTGTAAATAAATTGTTGATCTGTTGCCTCTTCAATACTCTTCTAACAGTGACACTTCCTGTCTTAATTGCTTTATACTTTTCTCTCTTCAATACTTCCATGATGGTGTTCGATTTCTCCCCTTCCTTTCCCTCGCTACCTACACTGTGTTCTTGTGGTAGAACGTTATGAGTTATTAATTTAGCTGCACAGTAATATATCATGTTTATTTTTGTTATATGCATGGATCTCTGTGGACAGTCCTCATTACTGTGTTCCTTTGTTTTATCAAACTAGTGACTTTTTGTTTTTTATGGACCTTCTGCTTCATTTGTTTTATCAAACTCCTGACTTTTTAGTTTTTACTGACCTTCTTCCATCTATTTCTTTCCTTGATCTTAATATGTCGATCTATCTCTATTAAATCAAGCAACTCTTCTCTTTCTAGACTGAGGGCACATTTTTTGTTTTCCATTTAATGCGGGCATTCCATAGAAAGTTCTAATGCATCTTCCTGTGACATATTCTCTTTAATTTCATCCTGCGCCATCCATTGTACTGTCATATGGGAACTCACTGGCCTATCACTCAACATTGACTGCGTCAGAGTTTCCAGTTTCTTGTCCCTTCTCTTGCTGTCCAGTTTCAAGTGAATGTTTACACTGGTTTCCTCTTGAAGGGTCCAAAATATCTTCATATGGCACCTGACAAACTGCTTCCCATTCCACTGATTTTCCCTTAATTTGGAGGTCCATCGCTCTATCCTATTGTGGTGCTTTCTGAATTAGATTTTCTACACTGAATTCTTCACTTTGCAGGTACTCCATGACCTCAGTTTCTATGTCTTTAACTTCTCCATTACTAATCTCCATTTCTACTTTTCCTCTTTGTCTTCTTATTTTTTTGTACTGTAAAGTTTTCCACGTCTGATTCCTTTGCCTGTATTTCTCTTCAATATCTTTGGTGCTGCTCTTTTTGTATTGATTAGTTTTGCTTTCTCATTTGCATAGATATCACACCATATTAAATCTCTTTTTCTTTCATATGTCCATATTTCTTCTTCAGATGTCTCCTGATCTTCCTGTTTCTCCTTACTTTGGGAACTCATTCCATTATGCTGTGATATAACCTGTGTTAGACCTTTTATACCAAATCCTTCACTCTGCCGGCATTCCATAACTTCATTTTCTATTGTTTTAACTTCTACTTTACTACATTCCCTCTTTGTGATATTATTTTTTATTGTGAAATTTTCCATGTCAGGATGCCTTTGCCTGTATTTCATTTTGAATATCTTTGGGGCTACCGTCTTTTTTTTTTTTTTTCCAATAATTTTTATTTTCATTTTACATTTGCAAAAACCATAACCATTCCATATTTACAAAATTACCATATTTGCATGTTATACATTGTGGATAAAGTAGAAACATGTAGGTCATACAACATACCTAATTACAATATATACAAATATGCCTTCCCAATTAATTTAGTTAGTCTAAAAACAGCACATACAAAAATGATACTTCGTCCATAGTTAAGCTGTGTACTCGTGGGAATACTTCCAGTTCATTTAAGATATGGTGTACCTGTTGCTCTATGCTAATAAGATGTTATAGGACTGTTCCCAGATTGCTCGGGCTTTCATATTTTTGTTTCTTTTGTCCAATATTATTTTATGTGCTAGTAGATGTTTAATAGCAGATTTCTTGAATTCCTCCCAAGAGATACTTACAGGATATAACCATTTATGAGCTATATATAGCTTCATTAATAAGAAAATTGTTATAAATGGGTTAGCTTGTTTTCCTGAGATGTTGGCCGGGAGGATGTGTAAAAGAATAAATTCCCATGTTAGTGTTGATGCTTGATACCCCATTTTTTGCAGTTGTAACTTAAGGGAATTCCAAAGCTTGAAAACACATTTACAACTCCAGAATATATGTATTAGGTCTGCAATCTGATCTTTACAGTGTTTACAGTATGGAGACTTAGTTGCATTGAATTTGTGAAGAATTGCTGGGTTGAAATTAGCGTTATTATTAATCATGAGTTGCGTGTAAGAGTTTTTTAAGTGGAATAGTTTTCAATGTTAAGTTGATTGCCTTTTCTGTTTGCTGGTCATCCATATCAGGTTTTAATTTTCTCCAGTAATTAGAGAAGAGAAGATCTTTCTGGAATTTGATTTCCCCTATCATTTTGTATGAGTTTGTTATTGTTTTCCTTGACATTAACATAGTCTTCCAAGGTAGGGTACAGTTTTCAATGTCACTTTCGAATATGGTAAGGTTTTGGAGGTAATTGGAACACACCTCTTTGATTTGTCTTAAAATCATTATATATACTTTAGGTAAGTTTAGATTACTTCTTAATTCATGAATTGTGCTATTGAGGAATGGATAGATATCTTGAATTCTCTTATGCTTTAACCGAGGGAAGGAGTCTAGGTTTAGCATCTTGTTATTTATTTTTAAGTTAGGATTTTTATGGAGGCGTTGTAGTATTAACATAGCTTGTCCAAGGTTTAAGGAGTGAAAACGTTTTTGTGTTGTATTTATAGAATGTTTTAGTGGCTCTATTATGTTATAGGCTTGTAAATCTTTTTTATTTAAGAAGGTAAGCGCTTTGGGATTGATGTCTAGTGTTTTTATATACCTGTAATTGTTACCCAGACCAGTGAACCAGTCTTTGCCAAGGGGTCATACTCTGCTATTCCCAGTATTCTATTAGTGTTGATAATTGAGTAGTAGGTTTTGAAATCTGGCAAGTTCAGACCCCCTTTGTTCTTGGGAAGTGTTAGTTTTTGATTGGAGATTCTGGTCTTTTTAGGTTCCCATAAAATTTTGCTAAAAAGGTTTGAATATGTTTGAAGAATTTATTATGTATAGTTAAAGCTGTAGCGTTGTTGCCTCACAGCAAGAGATTCTCCTGTTCGATTCTCGGCTGGAGTGCGGGGAGTGCCTTCTGTGTGGAGCCTGCATGTCCTCCCTGTGGTTGGGTGGGCATTCGAAAAACATGCGTAAATGGGCATGCCTTCTTTGAAGGTTGAACGTCAAGCTGGCACCTTGGCATTCGAGAAAAATCTACTGCCAATCATAAGCGGACTGGAGTTCCGCTGTGCCGACCCCTAACCGGGAAAAGCCGAAAGACAACAACATTATGTATAGTTATCTGAGATGTCATAAATAGATATATTAATCTAGGTAGTATGTTCATTTTAATTATTGATACTTTAGACAAAAACGGTAGCTTAAGGTTATTCCATCTTGTACAATCTTGTGTTATGTTTTGCCATTTAAGAGTTACGTTATGCTGGTAGAATTCCTTGTTATTCTGAAAGAAAGTAATCCCCAGGTATTTGGTTTCTTCTTTTATTTTTATTTTGTCTAAGAGAGTTATTAGGGAGATGAGACTAGGTGGCCTTAAGGGGAATATATTAGTTTTATTAAGGTTTAATTTGTAGTTAGACATGTATGAGAATTGTTCAGTTGTGTTTATTATTTTGGTCATGTCTGAACTTGGTGTAGTAAAGTATATGTTTAATTCGTCTGCAAATACTGAGAGATAAACTTTGAAGTTATGTATTGAGGGTAGATTATGATATGTATTTTGTTTAATATATAGAAATAGGGGTTTCTAGGTATAGGTTGAAAAGAAAGGGTGATAGCGGGCAGCCTTGTCTTGTTCCATTTTTTATCAAAATTCTGTTTGACCATGTCTTGTTTATATATAGGGATGTTTATGGATTACTATAGAGAATTTGAATGATCTGTATAAAATTTGTAGGTATGTCAAAGTGAGGTGACATTTGCAGCAAGAATTCAAGATTGACCCTATCAAAAGCCTTGTGGGCATTTACTACCATTGTGAAGATGTTGGTATTTCTCTGATTTGCAAAGGATATTAACGCTTCTAATGTTAGCATGCTGTTACTGGTCTGTCTATGTGGTGTAAACACAGATTGTTCTGGAGAAATGATTTTTTTCTATCAGATTTTTAACTCTGTTTGTAAGTATTGAGGTCAGGGTCTTGGTGTCTATATTTAGAAGAGCGATGGGTCTATAGCTATCTGGATTTTTTGGGTCCGCTTGGTCTTTTATTATAAAAATAGTTTTAGCTGCGTTAAAGTGAATATCATATATTTTATTTATTATATAGTTCAGCACGTGGTATAATAATTTGGCAACTAGTGGACTGAAGGATTTATAAAATTCTGAGGTAAGACCATTCGGTCCTTGGGCCTTGTGTGGTTTTAGATGTTTAATTGTTGTGGTTATCTCATTAATAGAAATGGGCTCCGTTAGTTTTTTTGTTGATCTAAATCTAGTTTAGGGAATTTTAGTTTTTGAATAAAAAGATCCCTATCCTCCTTCAAGGCTTGTACAGTTTGTTCTCCATATGTTTGAGTATATATTTGTTCAAATACTTTGATAATTTCCTCATTTCTTGTATAGTTTTTCCCTTGGTAATTTACTTTTGCTATAACTGAGGTGGATTTTTGTTAAGCGATAATTCTGGCCAATGCTCTGGAAGGAATTTGGGCTTCTTCTGCCTAATTAGCCAACTGTCTTGTCTCATAAAAAGATACATTTCTGTTCTTGAACATATATAGGTCTCTTTGTAGTTTTAGGAGGTCCATTTCTGTTTGATTATTAGGGTTATTTATCAATTCTTTCTCACGTTGTTCTATTTTCTCCTTTATTTTATTTTCCTCTTTCAGTTGGATTTTTTTATAATATGCTGCTTTTTTAATGAAAGTTCCTCTGATTTGTGTTTTGGTCAATGCCCATTCTATATCCATTGGTATTTGGGAATTGAAGATATTTACAAGTGGGGCTACCTTCTTTATGATGATTAATTTGGATTTCGCATTTGCATAAATATTGCACCAAATCCAATCTCTTTCTTTCCCACATCCATATTTCTTTTTTATACTTTTCAAAAATATATAGGTTTTGTTGTTTATATTGTTGCACTTCCTCAGATGCTTCTTTTTCTGAACAGATCAAAGTTTCTTGGTCTATATACTGTTTTTCACAAATATGTCGTATTAATGACCACAAATTTTTATTTGAAGCTTCTGACAGTTTTTCTTGTGGAAGTATTTTTCTTTCCTCTAATTTCTCTCTTAATCTTTTTGTATATCGTGTCTGGAAATTCTGGGCTTTTTGCATAATAGTAACAATACACAATTTCTTTCTTATCCTCAATAGTCCACTTTATCATCTTTATCATCTTTATGGCTGTACTCTGCCCACTTTATCATCTTTATGGCTGTACTCTGCCTTATCAGGGTTTTATGATTTTTCTGGACTACTACTTCCTTCTACAACAGGGGGACCATCCTCTCCCTGGGCCTGGCCCCACTGTGGGGATGTTTCTGTATTTTGAGGATTCTACACTGTCATTTCTTCCAGTCCTGGCATCAGTGCACCTACCAGGATTGGGCACTTTTTTATCCTGGGTCTTGTGCACCCAGCTATCTTTTTTATTTTTGACCTACTTCTGTCCATGATATGCTATAAAAATACAGTCTATATATCAGTTTCATCTTGGTGAGATTTGGTGAAAAACAGGGTCCACCTCGTGAAGGTACTCACCAAGACTTGAGGATGAATTCACTTTCAGCAATACTACTCTCCTTTGCTTGCTGACTTATCATCTCTCCGTTTGGACCTTTAAGTGTACTAACCTGACATGATTTGAAAGTGGAGGTTTCCCTTTACCTCCACTGTTACATGACAGAGAGGTTAGCATGTATTATAAATATGGGGGAGGGGGTAATGCCCTGTACATTGAAGTTCAGAGAGGGCTTGCCTCTCTTCAAATTCACTTGTATTAGTGTGCATATTTGAGTCACAATTTTTTCATTATTATGCAGTATTAGTTGTTCTAGTCTCTATATTTAGGGTTTCAGCGTTGCATATTCAGTGTATTGTAGGGCAGTCATATGCATATACACAAACACACACTTACACGCACACACACACACACACACACACACACACACACACACACACACACACACACACACACACACACACACACACACACACATTCAGTTTGCTGAATATTTTCGTGGACTTACATTTCCCTAAACATAAGGTACTGGCTTTGGTACAATCTTGTCACAGACAATGGAGATGAGAAGCAGTAATTTGTGCATTGGAGTAGTTTGAGAAGCCTGCAATAAGGATGCAGAATGACCAATGTTTCTAAATTTGTAGATGGGGAGTCTAATTTGGAAGCTAGTGGAGAGAAAGTTTGGTTTTGTAGTAGACTGAACAGCTGTGATCCAAGAAATATGTATGCCTTTTTATGCTTTTTGTAGTGTTTGCAATGGTGTTTTTCTTTTGGTGAGTATATCATTGGCCTGCATATTTTATTGGTGAGTGTTTGAATGTGTATGTCATTCCATTTTGAGACATATGCTATTAAGTGAAAACCATGTTCTAGTTAGGATAGAAAAAACCCTTTTCCTATTGCAATTATAGGCAGTTTTGAGAGGAATGAAAATTTTACCTCAGAAAAGTTGTGAGTTTATTTTCATTCTTGTATTTTCTAAGCTGAGAGAAGGATTTACTCAGAATTCCAGGTATTTAAATGAGCCAGTTTTTTTTTGTTTCAATAGTGTGGTAAGTGTTGTACACTGGAGGGGTGCTATGATATATTCCCTGCAGTAGTACATGAACAAGAGAAGGATACTGGCCAGTGTTGTAATGTAATCCCTGCAGCAGTACATGAACCAGGGGAGAATGCTGAAGGGGTTTTGCAATGTAATCTCTGATGCTGTGATATAATGCCTGCAGTAATACATGAGCCAGGGGAGAATGCTGGAGAGGTTTTATGATGTAATCCCTGCAGTAGTACATGAACAAGGAGAGGATGCTGGAGGGGTGTTGTGATATAATCCCTGCAGTAGTACATGAATCAGGAGAGGATGTTGGAGTGGTGTTGTGATGTAATCCCTGCAGTAGTACATGAATCAGGAGAGGATGTTGGATTGGTGTTGTGATGTAATCCCTGCAGTAGTACATGAATCAGGAGAGGATGTTGGAGTGGTGTTGTGATGTAATCCCTGCAGTAGTACATGAATCAAGAGAGGATGTTGGAGTGGTGTTGTGATGTAATCCCTGCAGTAGTACATGAATCAAGAGAGGATGTTGGAGTGGTGTTGTGATGTAATCCCTGCAGTAGTACATGAATCAGGAGAGGATGTTGGAGTGGTGTTGTGATGTAATCCCTGCAGTAGTACATGAATCAGGAGAGGATGTTGGAGTGGTGTTGTGATGTAATCCCTGCAGTAGTACATGAATCAGGAGAGGATGTTGGAGTGGTGTTGTGATGTAATCCCTGCAGTAGTACATGAACCAGGGGAAGATGCTGGAGGGGTGCTGTGATATAATCCCTACAGTAGTATTGTTGGTAAAGGCATCCATAATTCCCCATAATCTTTCTATATAATTTTTAATACACCAGTCCTTCCTATATACTATACAAGGGCACTTCCTAATGATTCATTATTAATCCTTCTCATGTCAAACACTTTCCAATTACTCTTAATAATTTGAGATATGATATCACTATCTCCATTATAAGTAACTATAAGACCCTTAGTAAACATGTTTTTAACAATTTCATTATATAATTGCACTTCTTGATTACCTAATAATGTTTAAAATACTCCTGCAGACTTTTTAGAATACATCTCCTCACAAATATTAAAAAAAAAAAATTCCAGATACCCTCTTCTTATTAACATGGATGTCAATTTATCACTTTATATCTGAAATAGTTCTGAACTGGAACTCATTCGACACAATCTAACCAAATGTCCTTTGCTTAATGCATGGTATATATAGCAAATTATCAGGTATGTTTTATGTATTATGTAGGAAAAGTTGAAAGAGCATTTATAGACTGCGTACATGAACATCTTTATGCAATCAAGAAACAAAATAACACTAATGCCCTTTGGAAACATATTCAAGCTTATATGTCATAGCTTTACAATTTTTTGGTTTAGAAATTGTTAAACAGGATTTTAGGGGTGGACCATGGAAAACTATGTTAGACGTTAAGGGACTTTTTTGGCAGATTAAACTACATGCCTCTGGCTCGTGGGCTAAATTATATGATTTCTGTTGAAACAATTTTAAAATAGATATCCATTCGTTTTTAATTCATTGAATGTTGGTATTATGTTTGCATGCTTTTTGTGTATGTATAGCTTCATGGAGGGATTTGTTTTAATTAACAGAGCAAGTTTGTACATTTTATAAAGGGAAGTGAAGTTGTAACATGTTTTTATCTCTGATGAAATCCCACTGTATTTGTTAGGGATGAAAACACTTAGATTGACAATTAAACATTATATTGGTGTGCACTGGTGTTTCTTTTACTTTTACATTCCTGGATGTTTTTTGCTTTGTTTGGGTCAGTGAATTCATTGGTGGTGGATCTATTTATTGGTGACATTGTTCTATTCTAAGGTCTGGGCTGTTTAACATTTTTATTTTAGTATGTGTGCAGTAAAACTGAAGAATGTAGAGAGGATGTTTTGTTGTTGGGGATATACATGCTATCATGGAATATGCTATAGGTGAGATCCTGAATTCCAATAGGAAGTCTGAGAGATAGAATGTATGTGTTTTATGAGATGATATTTGGCTTTGACCTGTGAGTCTGTTTACCTCTTTTCAGAATAGTGTGTGTGTGTGTGTGTGTGTGTGTGTGTGTGTGTGTGTGTGTGTGTGTGTGTGTTTATTACTGAGCTTTGTGTTGATTTTATTAGTGGGACTTTATGCCTCCTAGTTGTATGCTTTGAGAGATTTCTGAGTTTGACAAAGACTGTCCCCTTGGTCTGTATTTGAGCTGGCTTTCCAAGAACACCATGCTTCATATTGAGTATTTGTAAGCATTTCATTTCATTTGATAACCAGGCATTTTTTTTCTGGTTATGTACATTCTGGTGATTAGTAGGAAACAGGTATTTTGCATGTTTCTTCAGGTGCTGATAAGTAATTATGCTGCAACACTGGTTTTACTTGTGTTTAGAATGTTGGACCAGTCTTGGGTGCTGAGGACAGACTTAAGTTTTTGACAGTGGAGTGTGATTTGACTCCCAAAGAAATCAGCTTTGATGGGATCTTGTAGTGAAAGGACTATAGTAGAAAGCTGAATGGGTATTGGTTGTTGACAGATGGTGAAGGGGTAGTTATATGGGAAGCTACTAAGGGGCTGTCACTGATTATGAGGTCTAGGAGGAAGTGGTTATAGGAGTGTGTGGGTTGAAGAATTTTTTGTGGGTTGTTCTCAGAGTGGAGGTCTGTTATGTCACATTTGATTGGGCTCCACATGATAAGATATATAGGTTGTCATGTACATTTGTTTTGGTGGATGTAATGTTTTGTAACAGGGTGTTAAATATGTTTATAGATGATGGGAGTGAGAGATATGCTAAGGCTAGGTGGAATGATTTCTTATGTTTTGTAGGTGTGCTGACTAGTAGCCAATTTGGGAGTGTATCAATATTGCGGTTAGCCCAAGCTAGAAGTTGATTCTTGTCCTATGTTTTAAAAAAATGGAGAATTTCTCCACTGTTTTGAAGTCCAGATCTGGCATTCCATATTTTTCATTTTCTACATGGGGTCACGGTGTCACACCAACTGTCACCATCTTTCTCAATTCAGAACTACTCTCCTGCATTCTTCCATGGTAATGCCTGACCAGAGCTGGTCTTCTCTCATACAGTCCGTCCATCTCATTACTGGCTGTCCTTTTTCCCCTTCCTTTTTCCTGTCTCTTCCATATCTTCTTCACCAGGTCATCATCTACTTCCCTGCACATTTGCCCAAACCAAAATAACCTGTTCTATTTGACTTTCTCTGAAATTGGAGCTACTTTGGCTTCTGCTCTGATGTCCTCATTTTTGCCATCTGTCTCACAGTGTGTATCCTACCACCTGTCTGTAACCCTGTCAAATACCATTTATCAAGCACAACGGCTTGAAACACAAATAAGTGTAAAAACAATCACTTGCTTCATCTCAATCACCTCTAGCTTTCTCAACTGCCCTGCCTTCACTGCCTAGATTTACATACCATACAGTATTAGTGGTCACACCACTGTTTCAAAGGCCTTATGTTTCAGCTTCTTTGGCATTCTTCTGTCACGCACTACTCTGATACTCTGTACTTGATGACTGCAACTCATCTAATTGTAGTTTTGACTTTCTCATTCAGACTTTTATTCTCCTCTACTCCTCCATCCAGATAAATAAAGCTGTTAACCTGTTCCACTATTTCCCCTTCTATCTCAGTTTTCAGCTTCTTCTGAACTTCATTTGATCACATGTACCTTCAGTTTTGCATTCCATTCCTCTACATTTTGCTGAAAGTTTTTGCTTAGATTCTGCTTGTAATGCCACATCATCTGCATACAGCAACTTTATTAGTCTGTACCCTCTGACCAGTTTGCTAATGTAGTCCATCACCAGTAGAACCAGCAGTAGGCTCAGATCTGAACCCTGACGCACACCCACTCTAAATGGGAACACCTTGATGAGTCTGAGCACTTATGTCATTGACTCTTTATACATAGCCTGTGCTAATTCTATCAGTGTTTCTGGGACTTCAGACCATCATTTTCCCAGATCAGTTTCCTGGGACCCTGTCCTATACTTTTCCCAAGTCTAGGAATGCCGAGTTCGTGTCTTTCCTCATCTTTAGCTTCTCCTTAGCTATTTGTCTCACTGCAAACATTGGATTGGTTGTGCTGTATTATGAGCTGAATTTGAATTTCTCACCTTCCATCTTGCTTTCTACTACTCTGTGTATTTATCAAGCACTCTCTCTCCAGTACTTTAATGGAGTGTGACAGGAGACTGATATGTCCATACTGCCCAATGTTGTGAATATCCCCTTTGTTATAACTGGCACAAGAATATTTATTCTTCAGTCATTTGGGTTACGCCTCCCTCTCTGTCTATCATAATGTTATGAATATCCTCTGAAGCCATTTCATCCTTAACTCACGCAACATCTTGATCTGCCATGACCTCATCTGAGCCTGCTGCTTTCCCTATCTTAATTTCCTTTAGTATGGTTCTTACTTGTTGATTGCACATTGCCATATTTGTTTTGTTGAAGATCACAGACAGTGGTGAGTGAGGAATTTGCCCCTTCCCCACCATAGTGTGATCGCTGAGATGATATATAATTAACAGAGGGTGTAGGAGGGGTTCTTTCACCCTTTCAAAAATAGTATTTTCTGTTTTTTTTTTTCATTTATTTGTATTTTGGAAGCTTTGCTTGATAAATGGTATGTGACACGGTTGTCTCGTTTCATCCATGATTCTGTGATTGCTATGACAATCACAAGGCATTTATTTATGTTCATAATCTCAAAAGCACAATACAGCAATACAATGATCTGATTGTAAACAATGTTACCTACACTGAGGATGAAGATATAGCAAGCCTACAGTCCAATAAGTTTAGCTCTAACTCCCCCCTCTGTCTATTGCTCAAAATATACCTGAAACTGGCTTACTTCCAGCTATCACAAAAGACCAAGAAAAAAAGTGCTATGAAAAGCTAAAAAATACTGCACTGATCGGTCCTGACAATATCCCTGGGTGCATCTTAAATTGCATGAAGCACAATTTTGCCACACCCCTAACAACACAGTGCAATCTCAGCCTCTACACATGTTTCGTACTATGTAAATGGAAAAAAGCTACAGTCAGTCCCCTGCAGAAGGGAGGACTTTCCAGAGACCCTAAAGTCTGTCCAGCCTTATATGCTAAGCCATGGAAAGACTTATCATGGAACTAATCTATCAGGAAACACCTCTGGAACCACCTTAGTTTGGATTCAAGGACAGGTCATGCTTACTCAACCTGGTGGATTTTTTTGAAAAGGTCAACAAAGCAAAATGGTATACACCATATAGGTTCATAGGTTCATACTAGGCTATCGGCCCTGGGGCCTATATAAGCCTTGCCAAAAAGTTCCCTGGCTTTTGCCACCCAAGACGGTTATTTTCCTGCACCTCTGTCCAGCAGAGCCACATAGGTGATCCCCAGGGTGAATTTCCTATTTCCCATCCAACAGTCTAGATTCCTCTTAAAGAGGGTTAATGAGGGACTTTGCTTGACGTTGATGGGTAGTCTGATCCAAAGTATGGAAAGTCTCTGGGACAGGGATCTATCCCTCCAGCATGTTCTGTTTATTATGTTGGCAAGGTTTAGGTCCCTGGAATGTGTGGCACGGAGAGATTGGGGTTTCTTTAAGTGTAGCATGTCCAGCAGAACTGAGTTTGACATGGCTTTGTATGTTAAGCAGAGGTCGCCTCTTAGTAGGTGATAGGCGATGGAGTAGAGCTGGAGTTTTTTGAGCCAGTCTGCGTATGGCATCTGTTTGAGGCCAGTAATCCTCTTAGTGAGGTATTTCTGTGGCCTTTCTAGTTGTTGCAGGTGTCTTGCAAGGTATATGCCAAATGGGCCATTGGACTCTATGATGGGTTTGATGAGGGATGAGTACAGAGGAACAATGACCTCTTTTTTCTGGAGGAGAACCCTTTAGCGGTGAGGTGTGCCATGTAGAAAGATTTCCTGACTACTGTAGTGATGTGATTGTCAAAGGAGAGACTAGTGTCCACCTGTGTCCCAAGGCCTGTTATCACACTTTTGGTGTTAAGTAGGCTACAGCCTATGTGGTAATTCATGGGTACAGTGTTCTTCCCAAAGGGGATGACAGTGCACTTCTTGACATTGAGCTTGAGGCCATGACTTTGACACCAAGCATCAGTCTCAGTGAGGCCCCTTTGTAGAATGTCCACATCATTAGGCTATTCTATTATGGCTCCCAGTTTGCAATCATCTGTGAACTTTGTTAGCCAAAGACCTGCTGTATTAGCCTGGATGTCTGAGAAATAGATGCCAAACAGGAGGTGACCCAGGAATGAATCCTGTGGTACTCCGCTTGTCACTGGTTTGAAGTCAGATTTGGAGTTGGCTACTATCACTGTGTGGGTTCTATCGGTGAGCAAGTTGGCCACCCATCTTATGACATAGGGATTTATGCCCAGTCTAGTGAGTTTATCTATAATTCTAGAGTGGAGGATGGTATTTAAAGCCTTGGCGAGGCCATGATAGGCTGTGTGCATCACCTTACCCTCGTCCATAGCTCTGGTGACTGCTTCAAAGAAGTCAATCAGGTTTAGGAGACATGATTTTCCTTTTAAAAATCTGAATTGAGTGTGGTCCAGTGTTTGCAGGTTATCTGTGTCTTTGCTTATAAGTTCCATGATGATGTGTTCCATGGCCTTGCAGACCAGGCTCATCAGGCTAATGGGGTGGTAGTTCCTGGGGTCCGTGGTGGTGCCCCCTTTGTGGAGTGGGATAACCGTCGCTGTGTGCCATTCAGTAGGAACAAAGCCTGACGTGAGGTAATGACTGAACATGGTATTTAGGTGAGGTGCCAGTTCGTTCTGTAGTTCATGCGGAACACAGCCTGGGATGTTGTCTGGTCCCATGGATGCTGTGTTTTTGGCTTTGGAGAGTGTGGTCTTAACTTGTGCATCCGTGATTACAGGGGCTATGCAGTCTTCTGGTATAGGGATGGGGCCTTTGGGAGGTGAGGGGGGTAAAGTTTGCACTGAACCTATCCACCAGGATGTTGGCAATATCTGTTGGTTCTTTATATCTAGTGTCATTGTTCTGTAAGCTCAGAGCAGATCTGAGTGTTGCTATTGAGATTCTTGACATAGCTGTAGAATGCTTTGTGGTTGTCTTTAGAATCAGTGGCAATTTTATTTTTGTAACTAGTTTTGGAGGATTTTATGAGGAATCTCAGCTTCTTACTGAGTGTGACCAGGGAGTTCCTGCAATCATGGGATTTTACTCTTTTTTGCAACAGCTTCTTCCTTCTGTTGTAGAGTTTGTTTATAGCAGGGGACCACCAGATTGGCTTCTTTTTTTTGGAGGATAGCATCTTGGTTCTATTGGGGAAGGCACGATCCATGCACTCATGTATGTGTTTATACAGTGCATGTGTATAGGATTCAGCGGTCATACCTCTATTATCCATCTGCATGGGTGTTGTCATGTTTGCCACTTCTGTCTTAAAACGCGTGAAGTTGGCTTTGGAGAAGTTTTTTACAGTGGTTTCTTCATACCTCAAATTGGTTGAGTCTTTGGGCATAATTCCCCACTAAGGCATTGTAGAAAAGCCAGATAAACTGGAAATAAACCCCTCTGTCACCTGTTGTATTGTCAGCTGACTCAGAGATAGGATGCAAGAAATCAAACAGAGGAAGATACTTCCACAAAGAGACCAGTCACCAGTGGAGTCCCCCAGGGTTCTGTACTAGGACCTCTATTTTTCGTATGTGCTCTTCTAAAAATTAATACCAAAGGGCTCTGGCTGACTAGGTTTACATATGATTGCAAGCTAGGAATCCCCAAATGACTTAGCCATCCTGTAGGAAGGTTTTTCCCAAATAAATAACTGGTGCCAAAATTGTGGACTGAAACTAAATGCTAGAAACTGCATTATTGTATCCTTTGAGAAGTCATCTATCCCAGAGAACTACCACATTAACAATACATCCTTAAGAGTTGACCCAGTTGTTTGGGATTTGAGAACTTATATGGACATTGACCTAACTTTTGACCAACGTGGGTTAACTGTTTTAAGAAAGTCCTTCTATAATGCACAGCTTCTAAACAAGGGGATTGTGTCTAGATCTAGGGATGTCATTGTCCCCCTTTACTCAGTCATCAATAGTCCAATTATTGAATATAAAACCCCCTTTGGCACGTATCTGTCCAGACACTAGCAACAACTGGGACACCCAGAGAGATACCTTACTAAATGGATATAATGCCCTCTACTCTACATGGGACATGTAGGGCCTGAGCTCATGATCCACATCACCGAGGCCACATTAGTATGTTTTTTTTTTAATAGTCACATTTTGGATGAAATTGTCTGTTGCTAAACCATGACTAAAAAAAATATATCTATTTATATCTATATCTATATATGTATGTGTGTGTGTGTGTGTGTGTGTGTGTGTGTGTGTGTCTACTGTTTATTTTCATCTTTTTATCGAATTTACCGTTTATCGAATCGCAAATATCGAAACTGAACTTTTCCGACATTCGTTTTTTTCGACAGAGGCAGTCTACTGCTGGTAGTATGAGAAGTAAATGCATGAAGCCTTTATGTTATTTCTCGTATTCTGTAGCAGTTGTGTAGCTTGACGTGTGAGACGTTAGTGTCAGCAATGTTCTTTAAATGGTACATTACAGCAGCTGTAGCTTTTACATAGAGATTGCACTATAGTAAGGATAGGGAAATGTACCCTTATTGTCACTGTAGTGCAAACTTGGAGTTGGTATATATAATTTGCAGGGAGTGTGGGGGTGCAATGGGTCTTGCCACCCCCCGCAAAAATATTGGAGAATGTTGTTCTTTTTTTATGTGATTGTTATTTCAGAGATGTGTAGTTTGAAGAAGTGCAGTTTTGAAGAAGCGAGGTTTCGAATAAGTGGAGCTGTGTATTTGCAGTTTGATAAACTATAAATTTGATGTTAAAAAGTAGACCCATATATATATATATATATATATATATATATATATATATATATATATATATATATATATATATATATATATATGTATATGTATATATATGTATATATATATATATATATATATATATATATATATATATATATATATATATATAATTCTATTTTTAACATTCTTGCACCCCCCCACACCCCTTGCTAATTAAATACACCAACTCTGAGATCATACTACATTGTGGAAAATGGTAAACTTCCTATTCCGCACTGTACTGCAATCTCCATTCAAAACTTTTGAAGTTTCAAAACTTTGATCATATGGTCCCGACCATATGACTTTTGAAGTTTTGAAACTTCGATAATCTAATAGGTACTTATATACAGACATATAGAAAGATAACTAGCGCTAACAGCAGAAAATCTGCAAAAAAATACTGGGCAAGGGACATAGGCTGGGCTGAGACCCAAAATGTTCCCAAATTACTGAGATCCTGGGATGTAATTCAAACTCTAAGCCTCAAGCTCGGACCCTGAGATTTCCCAGATGTAGAAATCTTTTATGGGTATTGTTTGTTTTTTTCTATACCACAAGTTGCGAATGGAGAAGGAGTTGATGAGGGTAGTATAGAAGAGGAGACATGAAATAGCGTAAGAGCTAAACAAAATTAATCCGATCAGGATTTTAAGATCTCACTATATACTGTACAGAGTGAAAGACAGCATAGCGTGCACCTAATGTAGGGTAAATGGTGTAGTTAATGGAGTCATTTTTACATGGGGAGCAACTTTAAGGACAGGGCTAATTGCAACAGAGTTATTTGTATTTTAGGGTGGTGTTAAGGGGCACATTAAGTATATGCATCAAAATAATGTTGACTAGGTAAAACAGACTCAAATGTAGATGAAGGGGACATATAATATAAGGTACAGATTGCAGATGGAAGGTGATCACTAGAGATCAGTTCTGATTTCATTGGAAAAATTCGACAGTCAAAAGCTTAACAGACTGACCAGGTCAAGTGGTACCTCTCTGAGATGGTTCTTTTTTTATTCTTTCATATTATTTATGAAAATCATGTGTTCCCGTAGTCAGCAAGTATTTTGTGATTATGCAGACAAACACAAAAAGTGAAATTTTTGTCCAAACTATGACAGTGACACTTTCTTGTTTTGTTTTGTGGCATTTCAGTAATGTAAAATGTTATTCATCTGTTATGAGACAACTGTTCATATACTGTAAAATGAATTTATAATTAATGCTTTGTATGCATTTTTCTTATTTTTAGCAAGTGGAGAACAAATCTGTGATTCCAAGCCAGAATCTCATCTCATAAAATTACCAATTGACTGTTTTCAGACTGCAACAAATTCATTCTATTATAATGTTGGCAAGTGCTCAAATAAAAGGTGTGCTGGGGAACTGGATTATGACCTCAGGTGTAAGGACACTACCGAATTCTGTTGTGGAGTTGCCCGCATGACAATGCAGGAGGTCCAGTGCCAGGGGTACGTGCTCCCTGTAAAGGTAGTTGACCAGTGTGGCTGTGAGAAGTGTGTACTGCCAAAAATTTTACTCAGAGGGAGGGTCATAGCTGCAGATGATGGCGAACCTCTCAGATTTGGCCACGTCTTTGTTGATAATGAACAAGTTGCAATAACCGGCTTCAAGGGTGCTTTCACAATTCAGGTACCGCCAGACACAGAAAGACTGGTTGTCAAATTTGTTGACAGGGAAGAGAAATTTGTGGAAACCATTAAAGTGTTTCCTTTCGATCGAAAAGGAGGAGATGTGTACCATACTGTTTCAGTAATGCGTAAAAAGGAACCAATTGATCTAGATGCCAGTAAAACAAACACCATCCTCTTAGGGGAAAAAGAAGGTGATGGCCCAATGGGTGAGATGGTGTTACCATCAGGAACATTCCGCAGGCCCAGTGGTGAAATCTATAATGGGACAGTTAAAGCAAGTGTTACATTTCTAGACCCAAGGGACATCACAACAGCTGCAGCAGCTCCTAGTGATTTGAACTTTGTTGATAATGAGGGGGACATTTTGCCACTGAGGACATATGGAATGTTTTCAGTAGATTTCCGGGAGGAAGCCTCTAAAGAAGTCCTTGAGGCAAATAATGTGGAAGTACGCATGGATGTAGAGCAAATTAAAATGCCAGAACATATTGAAAAGATGAAACTGTGGTCCCTGAATCCAGACACTGGCTTGTGGGAGGAGGAGAGTGAGTTTCAGTTCATAAAGAGCAAAAGAAAGAAACGAGAGGAAAGAGTATTCTTAATCGGTAATATGGAAATCCGTGAGCGACGTATGTTTAACTTAGATGTTCCAGAAAATCGACGCTGCTATGTAAAAGTAAGAGCATACATGAATGAGAAATTTCTTCCTCATGAGCAACTACAGGGAATTGTAATTAGCTTGATAAATCTAGAGCCAAAGCCAGGCTACACAGCGAATCCCAGGGCATGGGGCCGTTTTGACAGTGTTATTACTGGACCTAATGGAGCTTGCTTACCTGCTTTTTGTGATGCTCAAAAGCCTGATGCATATACAGCATATGTTACTGCCACACTTGGAGGTGAGGAATTAGAGCCACCTGAATCTAGTCCTAAATTAAACCCAAATGTCATTGGCGTATCTCAGCCATATCTTCATAAACTTGGTTACAGAAGAACGGATCATGACGATCTTAGCTTGAAGAAAACAGCTTTTAAGATTAACCTAGCCAAACCGAACCCTAACAATATTGATGAAACTGATGGCCCTATATATGCTTACCGGAATGTTAAAGACTGTGAGAATGCTCCTGTCTCAGCAAATCATTTCCGTTTTTATCGTGTAGAAGGACACAAATATGAGTACAATGTAATACCTTTTCAAGAAAATGATTTGACATCTTGGACAGGGGACTATCTTTCTTGGTGGCCAAATCCACAGGAATTTAGAGCTTGTTATATTAAAGTTAAAATCAATGGGCCACATGAGTACATGGTGAGATCAATAAATGATGGAGGAACACATTATCGTACTAAAGGACAGCTATATGGAATCCGAGATATACGCACTGTCAATGATATGAGAATTCCCAACATTTCTACAGCTTGTCTTGAATTCAAATGTAGTGGAATGCTGTTTGATCAAAACATAGTGGACCGTACTTCAGTATCAGTTATGCCACAAGGTAGCTGTCGTCGTACAGGCATAAATAGCCTGTTTCAGGAGTATCTTTTTAAACATCCACCTCAAATGACAAATAATGACTCTGCTCTTTTCAATATGCTTGCTCCAGTTGACCCACTGGGTCATAATTATGGGATTTATACTGTTACAGACCAAAATCCAAGGCTAGCAAAAGAGATTGCTATTGGACGATGTTTTGATGGCACATCAGATGGCTTTTCAAGAGAAATGAAGGCTGACAGGGGCATTGCTGTGACATTTACTTGCAGAGAAAAACCTGCAACTCAAGAGACTTTATTCCAGAGACTCCAGAACTCACCATTGTTAACCCTTTCACAAGTAGGGCGCGACATGCGAGAAAATGGACAGCTTCAAGGAAGACCTTCACAAATAGTGGCCTATCCTTCAGTAAGACGAGGCCAGACAAGAAGAGTTTTCACCAGCAGAAGACGACCTGGAATGTTACGTAGACAGGCTCAATAATAATCTAAAAGTCAAGTGTACATTTCTCTTTCAAACATAACAGAACTGTAAAAAAACTTTCAAAAGGAAAGTGTCACAGCTTTTAATTAAGTTGTTTTGACATTGAAAACCTACAGACATATAGACTGAGATGTATTTTTTTTTGTTGATGGAAAAATAGCTTACCTCAATGTGCAATATGCTTCATTAAATGGAATAACTGGCAAACAATATGATTTTTTTAAGCTTTTCACCTCATATCAGTCCTGAGCCTATGATCTGTTACAAGGCAATGTGGTAGTAAAGAATAGTTGTATAAAATCTTATCATAAAGATAGATGTCCTTCTCTTTTCTGTTGCAGTATTCATAACATGAGGGCTGCAGCTAACCCGATGTTGGCCAGTATACAAAAGTCTTTCACTACTGTAGAATGTGTGGTACATCACACGTAAGTTGCTATTGTACATCGGCCATAAAAGTGATATACACAATCATCTACCTCTTAACTGAATGCCCCAGGAGGGAGCCAGCCTAAGGAAAGTGGGGTATGACCATCCAAGGGAAGGAACCAAACCGCCAGGGGGAAGGCTACAGGGATTGGAATACTGCAACTGAGAAGAGAAGGACATCTATTGTTAAGGGCAGATTTGACACAACTATTCTATGTCCTTCTATTCATCTGTTACAGTATTCTTAACATGAGGGAGAATACAAAAGCTCATGAAGAAATGGTGGAGGAAGAGGCAGTAGAGCTCTCCAGGAACCCATGGAGTATGGCTCTGGCAAACCTTGCTCTGGACTTAGAAATGCCACTGAATTTGTAATGTTTAGTGATGGTATGTAGAGAGGTCCATGTAGCTGCTTTGAGAATAGAGTTGTTGTCCAATGCCTTGAAGAAAGCACCTGACGAGGATACAGCCCAAGTGGAATGGGCCTTAATAGAAGAAGCAAGGGTTTTACTATGCTTCACATAGCAGAATTAAATAGCCTTAGAAATCCAAGTAGAAATAGTCTGTTTGGAAACAGGCATTCCCAGAACCCTTGGATGATAGGAAACAAAGAATTGGTCTGACTTTCTAATAGCTTTGGTCTTGTCTAAGTAAACTCTAAGTTGTCTTTGCACATCCAGGGTGTGCATCACCTTCACTAAAATTTTGTGCAGAAAGAAAGAAAGACAGTAGGTAACTAAATGGATTGGTTGACTGACAATTCATTGACTACCTTGGGCATAAAAGAAGGGTTGGTATGCATGGAGACCCTGTCTTTATGGAAAACCAAAAAAGTGAGGAGAGGCCATAAGGGCCTGCAGCTCAGACATGTCTGGATGAAGTGATAGCTAAGAAAAGCACAGTTTTCCAGGAGCAATGTTGCAAGAATGCTGATGAAGCTGGCTCGAACAGGGGAAGAGTCCACTTTTCTAGCACAAAATTAAGATCCCAAGGTGGAGGAATAGGTTTCCTGGGAGGTCTAATGTGAAGGCCGCCTGTAAGAAATTGTTCAGTCTCAAACCTGCTATCTGGGGAGAGTGGTAGAGGTGCACAGGCAGAAATAGCTGATATAAGGGCCTTCACTGAAGAGTACACCAATATTTTACTGGGCAATTCACACAAATAGGATAGAACCACAGGGATTTCCATTGATAGTGAGTACTGGTTTCATGTTTGAAACCAGACTAAAAATCTATGGTACTTGGCTAGGTAGGATTTTTTGGTAATGGGTTTCCTAACCTCCTGCAGAACCCTAAGCACATCCTCCTAGAACAGGTGTCTAAAAGGAATTAACACCCTATCACCCAAAGAGTCAGCTGAAGGTTAGTCAAGTGGGAATGGATGACAGTTTCTTTGTTCTGTGTGAGAAGGTCCACCCTGTGAGCTAACTTGTGGTGATTGCCCTTGGCTAGATTCAGGAGAAGGGGGTAACCAATGCTGTCTTGGCCAAATGGGAGTCACCAGCAAGAGTTTTGGTTTACCCTGCTGAATTTTGAACAGGACGTTTGGAATGATTGGAAGGGGAGGGAATGCATATAGAAACATCCCCTTCCAAGAGAATGAAAGGGTGTCTACCTTCCAGACCAGAGGGAGAAGGACTCTGGCACAGAATTGTGGAAGTGTTCATGAGGGAGGATGAAATGAGAACTACTTGAGGAATACCCCACTATTGGACAATGTCCAGAAACATAGGGCTGTCATGGTGGTGCAGGAGTTAGCATTGCCGCCTCACAGCAAGAGGTTCTCCGGTTCGATCCTAGGCTGGGGTGTCTTCTGTGTGGAGTCTGCATGGCCTCCGTGTGGTCATGTGGGTTTCCTCTGGGTGCTCCAGTTTCCTCCCATATCCCAAAGACATGCTGTAGGTGGATTGGACACCCTAAATTGGCACTAAGTATGAGTGCGTGCATGTGTGTGCCTTCTGTGGAAGGTTGGGTGCCAGGCTAGCAACTCGACACTGTAAAAACTCCACTGCCAATCATGAGCAGACAGGTGATCCACTGTGGTGACCCCTAACTGGGAAAAGCCAAAAGAAGGAGGATAATGTCCAGAAACAAATCCCTTTGAAATATCTATTCATGGGAGTCTATGGGACCTGCTCAAGGTGTCACACAATTTTGGTTGGATGGGATGTACACTGCCTGGAAAGTCACCCTTTATTGGACTGCCAGCTCCCAAACCTGGAGTGCCAGCCTCCATATCAGGTAGGATTTGGTTCCCCCTGCTTGTTCACATACCAGAGGACCGTCATATTTCTGTGAACACTTTTATAGGTTTTGGGAGAAAGAGGATGAAAGGTTTGAATGACTAGCAGGAGGGCCATCATATTCCTCACACTGATGTGTTCCCTGATTTTAGGCATCATTTAACACTTACTAACACACTGGATAGTATGTACAATGATGACAAACAATTATTAGAGCATATTAGGTCATTTAATGACCTTAGATTTATGCACCCAGACAAGTGAGGGGGTATTGTGATAATGCTATAGGATGAATATGTGCAAAAGAATGTTTGAGATGTTATACAGTGGTACATAACACTGAGATTTCTATCAATGAAGTACATTTAGGTTATAAAAGAGTGGACTGGGAATTACTAGATATGTTCATCCAAGATCAAATTACAGCACAGGAATATAACTAGATGACTACTGAATGGCCTAGGATCCCTGTGATCTTTGGGGTCCCTAAACTACATAAAGATCCTGTGAACCCCCCTTTAAGGCTAATTGTAGATTCTGGGTGGTCTAAGACCAGTTATATAACTAAACTTTTATATAAACAACTGAAATCAAAAGTTAGTAATATTTCCAATTTGTGCCACGATTCTTGGCAATTCCTGACTAAGTGTAATAATTTGTCACCTTTTGTTGGAGGTTATTTTATAACTGTCGATGTTAAGGATTTGTTTAGTTGTATACCGCATGAACAGGGCATGGAATGGTTTGCTTTATATTTGTCTGAAGGTGTGGGATTCAAACAAGATAAAATGAATGCCTTTTGTCAACTTATGGACCTAGTTTTGAGATACAACTATATACATTTTGAGGGACACTACTTTAAACAAATGGAAGGGGTGGACATGAGCTCTGCATGTGGCCCCCTTTTTGCAAATGTTGTCATAGCATGGTGGGAGAGAAATTTTCTGTACCCAAGTCCTTATTATTCCTACATTAGTATGTATGTATGTATGTATGCAAGATATTTTGAGGAGGATGGAAGGGACCCTCATCTGAAATAACTGGATTTATTGAATATATTAATCAATCAACTGACTTTTTGAAGTTCATTTATATGGTGAGTAGTGACAAAGTAGCTTACCTCAATGTATTGATTTCAATAGGTGACAATGGACAAAGGTTAAAATCAACCATTTACAGGAAACCAACTCATTCCAACACCTATTTGCATTATTCAAGCAATCACCCCATTCATTTCAAGCGAGTTGTGAAGGGACAAATGGTTAGAGCAGCACATATGGTCTCCGACCACACGGATTTCTTAGCAGAGTGTATGTATATTTCAAGTATGTTCTATAATAGAGGATATCCCGGGAGAATGGTCAGCCAGATATGTAATGAAGTGGTTGACAAACGTAATAAAGGCTTTTATGCCCCACTACTTGGGGAATATCAACTTGTGGTTAGAACAGAGGTGGTGGTTACTGACACTAGCATTGAGCAAAACACTGGTGAAATTACTGACATTACACAAGTATTTCATCCACATATAAGGAACAAAAAGAAGGGCGTTGTCCCTTTATTACAACTTATCAAAGCAGTAGTGCTATGGTTAGAGACATTGTATGTAAAAATTGGAATATTACTAGAATGGATAATGATTTGGTAGAGAAGATGGGTACTAGCCCCAATATTGTTTACAGAAGGGGATCAAATATTAAGAACATTTTGGAGAAGAACGGACAGAACAATAATACTGGGGAATGGTTCCTTGTGGTATGTGTAATCAATGCAGCCAGGTTTTTCACAGGCTAATGTCAATACATGCAATAAAAGTATTTATATAAGGGGAAGATAAAGTTGCTACTCACAGGGGATAGTATATCTTGCCTTTTTTTTTATGTTGGAAAGACTCAAAGAAAGCTATCCCAAAGAATATACGAACCGAACATTTTTATGACATTTCACATCATAGGGACACTGATGCTTTATATAGACATGTGAATAAGTTTCCCTCACATAGTTTTAAATTCCTGGTTCTGTACCAGGTTTTAAGGGACTCGCGAGGTGGTCCATGGAAACTATTATTAGAAAATAAAGAGACATGGTGGCAAATCTGTTTGAATGCTGGTTCACCCGCCTGGGTTAAACGATAAGATTTACATCAATAGCTTTTTAAAAATGAAAGTATATGACAGGTAAATGTTTTGTAAATATGAGTATTTCAATTAAAGTTTTAGTTGGAATATGAATATATCTTTATATAAATACACACACACACACACACACACACACACACATATATATATATATATATATATATATATATATATATATATAGTAATACTATCAGTTTAAGAATGCTTTCACAATTTTACATGGTTGTACTTTTAAATTTAACATTGTATAAGTTTATATTGGCTGCTGAATCTTAATGATGTAAGCAATCTAGTATATAAGGGTACTGTTTTTAACTGGGTTTGTCTGATGACGTTTGGTGATTACACCAAACGAAAACGCTTACCAATAAATGTGTTTCTATTTGGGAACATTTTGCCTGTTTTTCTACTGCTAGCCTTTTTTGTGGTTTTGTTGATGTGTTTCCTATGTTGAGGGGGGGGGGGTATCCCTTGAGCTTTCAAGTTTGCGAAAGCTGTCCCCATACTACATCTGAAGCTTTTGTGAACAACTCTTGAACTGGAGGTAGGAGGTACAGGGGGTGTCCTTGATTGAGAGACACTTGTTGGAGCCACCACTATAGTTTCCTCTTCAGACAGGGGATGAGAGGAATTGGAAAGTCTAGAGGGTGGGCATGCTGCATCCAAACAGACTTTAGAAACCCGTGGAATTTTCTCATATGAAGTTTTTCCAGAGCAAGCATTGGGATAGTGGATGCCATGAAACCCAAAACCTTGAGGAACTCCCTGGCTGAAATGTGGTGAAGAGGCAAAAGGTTTCTGAAGTAGGATTTGAGGTCCGGTGCCTTTGGAAGAGGGAGAGAGACTCTCATGAGGTTAGTCTGAATCCTGAACCCCAGGAAGATGTGATCTTGAGAGAGGCAGAGAATGGATTTTTTGTAGTTTATGGTGAAACCCAGGCACTGCAGAAGAAAAATGGCAAAAAGAATGTTTTTCTGTAGGATATCTGTAGAAGTAGCCATAAAGGGGAGCTTGTCTAGTTAAGGGAAAATAAGGATGCACTGAAGCCTGCAGTAGACAATCACATGAGCTAGGCATTTTGTAAATACCCTTGGTGCAGTAGAAAGTCCAAAGGGCAGGGCAGAGAACTGAAAATGCCAGGAAGCCACAGACAAATGTAAAAACGTCCTGCAGTTGGGGCATATGGGAATGTATAGATATGCATCTTTGATATCCAGGGAGACTAAGAAGGCTTTTGGCAGAATTAGAAGGAATAAGGTCTGAAGAGTTAACATGTGGAAGGTAGGTACCTTCAGAAAGTTGCTGAGATGATACAGATCTATGATTGACCTCCAAGGGCCATCCTTTCTGGGTACCAGAAGAATTCTGGAGTAGAAACTTTTTCCTTTTTGGCCTTGAGTGACTTCCTGAATAGTTCCTTGCCTTCATAGGTCTACAAGTATCTCTGGAAAGGAGGGTAGTTGTTCCTTTGGTGGTTGTAGGATGCCTGTTAAGGATGGCAGGGAGTCCCATACCAGAAAGTATCCCTTTTGAATGATGGAGAGAACCCAGGAGTCTTGAGTTATGTTCTCTCAGACTGGCAGGGACAGAGAGAGATGCTGGGAAAGTGGAATGTGAGTGGGGTGAATTGGACAGTCAGAAGAAACCAGGCTTGTCTGGAAAGGGACGCTTCTGAACCGGAGTTGCAGGGGCAGCCCTGGACTGTTGAGGTCTCCTACCATCCTTTTTTATTTTAGGTGGAGGAGGGCGGGAGTGCAAGCCTATGTACAAAGGCAATCTTTGCTGGGTAATTTCTCTGAAATTTAGGCACTGGAGAAAAAATGTGCTTTAATTCCTGCATCTCTTTTTCCTTTTCCTATAGAGATTTAAATAAACTAGCCACTGCAAGACCAAATAAAGAGGAATTGTCCAAATAGGCATCCATAATCTTGGATTTAATATCCTCTGGTAATGGCTAGAGTCTTAACCAGGAGAATCTCCTTAAGACAGAGCCAGAAGCATCCACCCAGGCAGAGGCCTCTGCAGCATCATAGCTGCATTTGATGGAGTGGCGGACTACCTGTGAGGAAGTTCCCAGCAAGGATGCAGCCAAAGTCTTATTGTCCAGGTAAATCTGAAATGACTTGGGAGAGTTATGAGAGAAGGTCTGAGGCAAACATGGTCATGTGTGTCTGGTAATTAATGGCTCTAAATACCAAGGTGGACAAAGTGTACACTTTCTTGCCTAGTCTTTCCAGGTTCCTGCTGTCCATATCTGAAGGTAGAAGAGAGGCTGAAGGCAGTAACCTGAATGACTTGACTGAAGCCATTGAAATCACTGATGAATCTGCTGAGGGATATTTAAATCAGAATTTACAATCCTTAGAGATTTTGTAAAATCAGTCAGGCTTCTTAGGAGCAGGAGGCTGGGAGTCTGGAGTTTGGAAGCAGAGGTGAAGGCATACAGGAAAGCAGGTAACACAGGAGGAATAGCTGAAGGACTGGGTGATTCCATCTGCAGAAGGTCGTAGTACCTTTTTTGTACTTCAGATACCTGAGTACTATCCCATTCGAAATCTTCTCTTATTTTATCTAAGGTCTTACCAAAGGAGAGTTCTTCCATAGGTGAATCAGTTCCATTGGAGTCCTCCTCTGGGGAACCATAATACAGAGGGGAGGCGATCTGTGAGGAGTAGGCCAGAGACTCCTCTTCTAAGGAGGCCTCATTATCTGAGGAAACCTATTCCCTGACTCTTTTTTTGTGGAGATGCTGTGCATTGTGGTGTAGAGATTGAAACCTTAGAGGAGGGCTTAAGGGACATAAGGGCCTTGGAAAGACTTTGGGTGAATTGTTTCCAATCAATATGAGGTTCCTTTGAAGAGGACAAATGTTTTGTTTTTGGGTTCTTCTTTTGATGCAGGCTTGCCCTATGTAATGTCAGAGGGCTGGACGTAGGCCTACATTCAATGATATCTGAGTGGATTTTCTCCTACACCAGGATCTGAGGTATCTCTTTAGGGCCTTCTGTAATTACAAGCCATACTTCCCCCTGTACATTCTGGATGGATGCCTGATCTGCCTTTGAGAACATGCCAGTGGTCAGATCCAAGGTGGCCTCAACATCGGGCTCAGCCTATGATCCAGAACCAGAAACTGGCTGTATCCCTGGGCTTTCATCCATCTCAGGAGAGATGCCCATATGAAGAGGCACAACAGCAGCTTCAGGCCTAGGTTTTTTGGCCTTCCACTTAGCGGCTGACTCGAGCTCGGGTCCCAAGGATCCCTCCATTGCGCTTTTCTCTAATAACTTTAAGAGCTAGTTTTCCAAATAAATGGCTAAGGAGGAAACCCTACTTCTAAGGTCATGGGTACAAAGGCCAGGCAAATGGGACAGGATTTGTGATTGTGGGTAGGCCCTAGACAGAGCAGAAACTGAAGATGGCTACCTTTATGTGGAATTTGTGTTCCACACTGGCATTTGCTTTTTTTTGGATGACATGAACCTTGCCACTAAACAGTAGTAAATGAAACAAGATTTCCCCAACACGGCACTTATCTGAGAATTTTCAAAAGCAACAAATGGCTCAGAGAGAAGACCAATGTTCAAGGTGGTGTATGAACTGGTGGCAGAAAAGTTCTGAGGTAGATGCATGTGTATGTCACTTTTATGGCTGACGTATGATAGCAGCCTCCGTGCGACTTAAAACGCATCCTACAGTAGTGAAAGACTTTTGTGTACTGGCTGACATCGGGTCACCCACAGCAGAGATCTCCCTCATGTTAAAATACTGCAACAAATGAATTGAAGGACATCTACTGTTAGGTACATTAGTGTGCCTGATTTTCAGTTTTGAAGTTATGAAACATAAAAATACAGCTGCAACCAACACACATGCATAAATGCACACAAACAGACAGGCAAACACCATTCAAACAAGCACACAAATACATGCACGTCCACACCCACACTCACCCCCCACACACACAAATGCACACAAACACACACGCACCACACACATAAGCACACAAATGTATGTGTGCACAGGCACAACACATCAAATTCAAATCGATCTCTATATTTTTTAAAGTTTGCTTTATAATTCTGACCTAATGTAATCCTTTCACTCCCTTGTCTGGGCCAGTTAATTTCTGCTTTACTCTAAGCATCTGTCCTACTTATAGCAAGCTAAATACAATCATTCCTATGTTAGTGTCTGGTCTACGATCAGTTTGTTGTATGTCACAGAGGTCACACCAAACTTGCTGTAGACACGAACTGACAATGGCTTATATCAAAAAACACTTTATTCCAAAGCTGACTGCTTTCATTCCACCACTTGGAACTTCCTCAGTTTTGTTGGCATTACTCGCTTGTGGTTCCTAGTTTATTAAGTTCAACATGTCATAGAGAACTGAATATAACAGATGCCACATGATGTGGTCAGTAGATGATGACATAGCTCAAGCATGCAAAGGATCACCATGTTGAAGCTTGGTTCACAATTTGATGCTGTATGCATTCCCACCCTGGATGCTGGTATGTGGGCTTATGGTTTATGTAGAGCTCCATTTCTAGACAAAGTACAGCCAGTAACACACATGCCCTCCGTCATGCTGAAAGCAAATATTCTGCCATCTAGGAATATGAAAACTGACTTCACGCTTTACAGTTGAACCTTGCCCTATTCCTAGTTTGCATCTAAATACGAGCTACCATCATCTTCCCCCCAAAATAAATTTCACCTGTTATGTCATGTTATTAAAGCAGCTATTTTACTTGTATAACACATAAATGGAGAAGAGTGCCTTGTTTTTAACTTTTCAGCCTTCATGCCCCGTAAAGTGCTTTAATCTTTCCTCTTTGCTGCACAAATGTTGCATATATGAAAGCTACTGCCTAGTTCTAAGCTAGCTTCCTTTATTTATGTATTCTTCCAAGATGGGGCAAGATAATCCCTACAACAAACTTAGTGCTACAAGGAGCGGATTCCCAGCATAGTTAGAAAGGTTTGCTCCATACTGTGTGTAGATTACACAAAGTAGCATCTTTCTATAAAGTTCTCCAGTTACCTGCAAGTTCTGACTGGTACAGAGGCATAACTTGTCTACCTGTACACTGCTTTGCAGTATGATATTGCTTGCAGCCCCATTCCCTTTAAAAGTCCAGGCTTACGAGATTTCACCAATAAAGGGGGTTAACACTGCACTCAGCTTCACTAGTAATTTTGTGAGTCTGACCTAATTTGTATGGTACTATCTGTTATGGTTCACTTTTGTACTTCTTCGTGGAGCTGTTTATCACAACACACCTACTCTGTGGTGATTCTTGAATTGTACATTCTACTGTGTAAGTGTGCTACAGTTTTCTTTCCCAAGGTGAGACCAAGCAGCATTGCAGACTTGGGACTCCAGAGACAGAAGCTAGTACTGAAGCATACGTGCATCCAAAGTTACGCACTACACTCCATTGAGTCAATGACGGCACAAATAAATTATCGTAACCACTCAAATGTTAAAGGTCACACAAGTGCCATTACTACAGGACAAAATTACTCCTTCAGAAGGTTGCTTACTTGGTTATCTGCCCATAACATTGACCTTCTCAATGATTTTTAGAAAGGTATGTTTGTTAAGAGGAAGAAGAGGAGGATGAACATAACAGCACAATATGGCAAAATACAAATACATACTCAGACTGTAAGGCACCTACAGGTCACCCAGAAGACACTGTATGTTGTCTCAACAGAATCAGATGGCAGCTGAAATGAGTTGCTGATCTGGTAAACCACACCCATTCCACACTCCAACATTTCTACAAATTCTTGTAGGAACTGTCAAGGTACTTTGAATTATTTTGTGTGCGCACATGTGTATGTGTGGGTGTTTGTGTGTCATACAGTTGTAAAAATGTTGTCATTTTCTTGGGTGTCTTTATTCTACTAATCTGTTACACAACATGAATGCTATGAATTTTCTCTGTAACAAGACCTACATAACTTGAATGTTAAAGTGCAATGCCTTAATAAAATGTCTATTTGTATACAAGTCCCCTGTTTACTCCTAATGAAGTACAATCTTACATGATTAAAATGTGTAATTAGTTCAAAGTTTCTTGTATGGTAAGCAAATCTTATGTCATATTTGGCAGACACATAACTCATAATGCGTTAACTGTGATTTAATGTACCAGATCATGCTAATTAAGTCATGTATATATGGCAAGGGAAGTGGTCAATTATTTATTCTTATTTATATTTATTTTACATTTTGGGTGGCTACGGTGGTGCAGCGATTAGCGTTGCCACCTCACAGCAAGAGGTTTTCTGGTTCAATCCTCGGCTGGGGTGCCTTCTGTGCGGAGTCTGCATGTCCTCCCTGTGGTCGCGTGGGTTTCCTCTGGGTGCTCCAGTTTCCTCCCACATCCCAAAGACATGCTGTAGGTGGATTGGACACTCTAAATTGGCCCTAGGTGTGAGTGTGTGTGCTTTCTGTGGAAGGTTGGGTGCCGGGCTGGCAACTCGACACCGTAAAAAACTCCACTGCCAATCATGAGCGGACAGGTGATCCACTGTGGCGACCCTTAACCGGGAAAAGCCGAAAGAAGATGATGTTTATTTTACATTTCTTAACTGACTAAGTCCATGGACCCCTTTCAGTCACAGACTAGGCTTCTTATACATACAAAATATGCAATGTATTAAATAAAGTTACACAGACTATCTGAAATGAGCAAATAAAATACAAATGTAACAGAAAATATGGAGGGCAGAAATGAAATACAATTGTGACCAAAGTGAAGTGTAATATAATAATGCAATACAGGTATTGTATATCAAAAAATAATATAAAACACACAACACAAAAGTGCCAAAACAGAAAGAAACACTACACTGTTTTCATAAGAATTGAATATTATCTCCATTTATTATTAGAAAAGGAGTCTATGAATAATTGGGAAACTGACTTAAGAGATATTAAAGTTTAATATAAGCTGTAATTCATGTGTAATTACGTGAAGTTGCATCTGGTTAATATGTATAGCACAGCATAACTTGTAGAGGTAAAAGGCAGAGTCATTAAGGGTATTCGTTTAATAGAATTTAGATAAAATAAGGTGTTGACATGCAAGATCAGTAATTTATGATTGAAAGAGGAAGTCATCAAAGGTATCAAAATATGAAAGTACAGCTGAAAAGGCATTTTCTTCAGTGCATCTATGTACGTATACATGTATATGTAGGCATGTATGCGTGTGTGTTAGTGTTCACATGTATATTATGCATATGTGTGTGTGTGTGTGTGTGTGTGTGTGTGTGTGTGTGTGTGTGTGTGTGTACATATATATATATATATATATATATATATATATATATATATGGCTCTAGGACACATGCTCGACTAACATATGTCCGAATCACAAAACATCGAACACACATACACGAAAGCGCTTAACATCGAAACGCGCTTCCGTGTATGTGTAGTTCAAAAAAAAATAATCTACATTTCTGCAGGAGGGCTTTGCCCGCCTGCACCCCCCACCCCCTACTTTATTATTCTCACTCCGAGATCACACTACAGTGGGGAAAAGAGAATTTTCCCTTACCCGCACTGTAGTCTGATCTACGAAACAGGCACACATACATGGAAGAGCTTGTCGATGTTAAGCGCTTTCATGTATGTGTGTTTGATGTTTTGTGATTCGGACATATGCATGTCGAGCATGTGTCCAGATCCCATATATATATATATATATATATATATATATATATATATTTATATATATATATATATATATATATATGTATGTATATGTATAGGGCTATTATTTATTTTTATTGCAGTCTTGCTACTAAAAATATTAAACCAGATGGTGGAGGTCTGTCTTTTAATGGTTTAGCCATCATAAAAGCTGACATACATCTATTTTTAGTATCATGAAAATACATGTGTCCTAATACATGTATGACCATTTTGTACTAAAAGTTGGCTGTCCTGCATTCAGTTAAGAGCTAGTGGCCTGAGGTCTGCCCCTGGTTGTGTCACTGGTGTCAGCATCTTTATCTTTGGAGAAGTTTTCTTCTGGATTAAGAGTTATTTAACATTTTCGATATATTTTACATTTTACATTTTTCCCTTGGTATTTTGATTGGAGAAGAGCTATTCACCCGTAAAATCGCTATTTTAGTGATCAGCATAATTTATACATTTGTCCATGGGACATATTAGATATATTTCTGACATCTTTTTCTCTCTGCTAAAGAGCTATGGCTATAATTACTTGCAAAAGCCCAGAGTTTACCATAAATTTTAGTGACTGAGGTGCGATTGTGCCATTTGATTGCATGGACTGCCCGTGGGGAGCTGGCGCTCTTGATTCGTCACTCTTCACGGCAGTCCCGGTGGATCTTTGACAGTACCTTGGTTTAGGGGCTTGAAGAATGTTTTTTGTAATTGCAGTTAAGCTTGTACCCAGAGGGATGTACACTTAGTGATTGTTATGTAAATTTGTTCTCCGATTAGTTACACTCATCATGAAGAGATAGCGCCATTGGCTGATTGTTCCATTTAATAGTATTTACGAACCAATGATGTTTGTACAATTCTGTCTTCTCACTGGCTATGAAGTTTGTGGAATGGAGCGCTATCAGACAGTTTGTTTGGTTGATAGCTCTGTTCCTCTTCCTATAAGAAACCAGTATTTTAGACATAATCATTGGTTATTAACCTACAGGGATGCCAGAAATGATTGGTTAAGCTTTTATTTTTAAATGTGAAGCAGCAATAAGTTTTATGATCTGATGAAGGCTGAACAGCCGAAAGCGCTTATCTGATGTTATTTTATTTTATTTTTGTATCTTGTTTGATTTGAGTACTCGCTCGTTTAATAAATATTTTATTCTACTGGATTGTCTGACTGGGGTATCAGGAAGTTTAAGAACTGCTTTGCCACGGTGGTGTTTCAAAGTTTTAATCTCCTGCTGCTGTTTTTTGTCTTCGGCCCCTTCAGCGGAGTTTGGAAGTTTTTTTCTCATTGTTTATCCCTATAGGGGAAGTTAGATTTTTATCAAAGCGAATGGAAGAAATTTTGCACGATAATCATTTTTCTTTTAATGAAAATTTTTACAGAGATAAAATTCCAACTTGGTTATGACATTTTAGGAAACCTATATTCTCAAACATTTAGTGGGATATAAAAGAATCAGATCACGTAATTGTTTTATTGAAGATATATTTTTTTATATGGAGAAGTAATAAAAACATGTCATTAGACTTCCTAAGTGTGGTTAACAACAGAACTACATTTCTTAGGTTTATATATCAGAGTAGTACACAAAATGTCAATTTTATAGATGCTGAAATATATAAAAATGAAAGTGACGGCTTGTTGTTTACAAAAATTTGTTAGACGGAAACAGCTAGTAATTCCATTGTATACTACAATAGCATATTTTACTTATAATCTAGTCAAAGAACAGTCACACACAATTAAATAATTAACCACTGATACAGATGAATTGGGTGCTTTAGCAGAGGCTTTACATAAGAGATTTATTCTAAGATGTTACCCCAAAAATTTGACAGATTTAGAATCCAAAACAGGGGTTTTGTAGGAATGCTTTGAGACCAAAATCACAATAGTAGTAGTGACACTGATTAGACAGTACCTATGCCATTGGGTTCTCAGTAGACAGTTCCAACATTAAAAGAATTGTGAGCAACAATTGATATATTTTCGTGGGAAGTAATGAAGTGATGGAAACATTAGGTAACAGTGCTATTTATTAATAAAGGTGGACAGAATTTAAAGTTTTTTTTTTTTTTTTTAGAGAAAATGGTTTTCAAAAATAGTAACATCACAAAGGAAAAAGGAACTTTTAAATGATAAAATTGTTCTATGTGTACACACTCAGTACTAAAAAAGTTCTAGTACAAAAAGAACACACGGAATACCAGGTTATTTAACATGTAATTCTATATAAGCAGTCTGTTTATTGAGTTATTTTAATCTGTGGAAGACCCCTGTGTAGGTTGAAAGCACTAAATAAACGGTTCTATATCAGAACAGCAAAGAGGCGTTTAATCGAATGCCTCTTCATTGACACATAAACAGCAAACGCACTTAAGCATGAACGCTCAGAACACCAATTTCTTTCCCTGGGAAAGAAATCAGTAGCACAAACACACACACTTTCAAACATAACAATGTGGGGGGCTTTACCCCCCACACCCCCTAACTATATATACCAACTCTGAGATCGCACTACAGTGGAGAAAGGGGCAAGCACATGGGGAAGGCCAAGAGATTTCTTTCCCAGGGAAAGAAATCGCTGTTTTGAGCGTTCGCATATTAGTGCTTTTGCTGTTTATGTGTCGACGAAGAGGCGTTCGATTAAACGCCTCTTTGCTGTTCTGATATAGACCCAAATAAACATGGTACTTAAGCTTCAGTTGTCCCCAGCTGTCTTTGGAGGTGTTTTTCAATTTTGCAGTTTATTTTATATACCTTTTTGAAGCCTCCGTTTGGATTTTGGTTGTGTTATGTTATCCTTCAACAAAGGCACAGTCTAATTCCTTAATCCCAATATCATAATCATAGTTCCAATTTTCCTAGGAACTAAATTGCTACGTTGCCAAATCAAATGCTTTGCTGAAGTCCAGGTAGACGGTGTCTATGATACTTTCACACTAAGTTTTCCTGTAACCCAGTATAAAACCCAGCAGCTCCTTCTGGGTATGAACCTCTTTTGGATGTTGTGCTGGCGAATACATAAACACTCATTTACCTCAACCCTCATACAAGTGTGGTAAACTTGTTAACTTTCACTCTTCAGGTACTTCTGCACTGGCTAGTGATCTACTAAAAGTCACCCTTCGGAGATCTCCCACCACAATAACGACTACTAAGAACTCTACATCTATTTTGTTTAGTTGCTTTTATTATATACCCAAGTTAATCTGAAAATTGGCCTCTTTTGTTGCAGGTGTTTTTCTCCCAACTGCAGAAAAATGTAGTAAGGAAAATAAAACTATTAATTTTTTAAAGTTGTGGATATAACAAGCATAGGATTAAAGTATCACAGGATGATAGGAGGTTACTAGGCTATTTGTCCTTGAACCTTTGCAAGCCTAGCTATGATACACCCTTGTTTCCTTATAGGTCATAACATATAGTCTATATTTGCAAAGTGAATCTAAGGTCAGCAATGGCTGCCACAGTCCAAGAGGGATATAGGTGAAACCCCAAGGGTAAATTTATGTTTTTCCCATCCAGTTGTCTAAGTAACACTTAAACAGGGTCATTGAGGAGTTCTGTTTAACTTGAATATGGAGTTTGTTCTAGAGGAGTGGCAACCTCTGGGAGACATATCTGTCTTTCCAGCATGTCCTGTTAATGTCGCAGGCTAGGTTAAGGTCCCTGGAGTGAGTGAGTCTTGTCCCATTTGATTTGCGGATGTGCAGCATTTCCATTAAGGCAGGGTCTAGGACTGCTCTGTAAGACAGGCACAAGTCACCTCTAAGCAGTCTATGTGATACAGACTACAGTGACAGGGCTTTCAGTCTGTCCATCTAGGTCATGTGTTGAAGGCCCTGGATTTTCTTGGTGAGAGACCTCTGAGGTCTCGCCGGCTGCTGCAGTTATTTGGTGAGGTACATACAGATGAGAGCATTGTACTCTATTATTGGACTGATGAGGGACGAGTACAGGGAAGTTATAACCTCCTTTGCTTTGGATGCTATGCCCTTACTTATGAAATGTGCAATGTAGAAGGCCTTCCTTCCCACTGTGGAAACATGATGAGCAAAGTAAAGGTTGCTATCAAGCTGTGTTCCCAGATATCTCACCACTGGGTTTAAATTTAGGGGGGTATTATTAATATTGTAATTTGCAGGGACTTCTGCTTTGCCAAAGGTGATGGATAATGCATTTTTTTTGCATTAAGCATCAATCATTTATCAGTGTAAGGCCATTTTGTAGTATGTTGACATCATTGGGTGATTCAATGATTGCACCCAGTTTGCAGTCATTAGCAAACATCGTAAGCCACAGGCTATTTGTTTTCACCTGGGGTTCTGAGAAATAGATTCCAGACAGCAGGGAGGCTAGCACAGATCCTTGTGGAACACCACTCATAAAAGGTCTGCTGGTAGACGTGAAATCCCCAACTCTGACTGTATGCATTCTGTTGCAGTGCCAATTGGCTACCCATCTAATGATGTATGGGTTAATCCCCAGCTGGGTGAGTTTTTCAATGATGCCTGAGTGCAGGATTGTGTCAAAAGCCTTGGCAGCATGTACTGTTTTGCCTTTGTCCAGAGCTTTGGATATATTTTTTGAAGAAGTCCACCAGGTTTAACAGACATGATCTTCCCTTAACAAAGCCAAACTGGGTTGGGTCAAGAGTTTGAAGGTCTCCTATATCCTTGCTGATAAGGTCCATGATGATTCTCTCCATGGCCTTACAGACAAAGCTGGTTAGGCTTATAGGTCTATAGTTTCCAGGGTTGGTTGAAGGGTCCCTTTGTGCAAAGGGATTATGGTTGCTGTCTTCCACTCAGCTGGAATGAAGCCAGTACTTAGACTTTGGTTGAAGAGAGTGCCCAGTGGTTCTATTAACTCCTGTTTTAGACCATTAATTAAGCAACCTGGGATGTTATCCAGCCTCAAGAGGCTTTGTTTTTGTCCTTGGAGAGTGTGGTTATGACCTGCTCTTTGGAGATACTAGGTAGAGGATTGGAGATATGCATGCTTTGGGGTATGATTGGTGGGGACGAGGGGGGGGGGGGTGAAGTTTTGCAATGTACTCAGGTGCAGTATGAGTGGCACCATCCACTATTAATTTGGCACACAGCTGGGCCTTCCCTTTTAGATTTCAGATGTCGCTAAAGAATGCCTTATGATTATCCTTAGCTAGGGATGCTAATTTCATTTTGTAATTAGCTTTAGAGGACTTGACAAGATGTATAATTTCCTTGTTCAAGCTGTAGACAGTATTTCTCCTCTGCTGAGACTATTCATTCCCTCTTGCTCTTTGACAGCAGTTTCTTTCTCTTGTTGTATAACCTGTTTATGCTAGATGTCCACCCGGGTGGCTTGTTTTTTCATGAGGCTCTTGTTTTGATCTGTTCTGGTATGGCTGAGTCTATACATTTGTATATGTGTTTATACAGGGCATTTGTATACATCTCCATATAGGAGTCATTGCTGTCAGTGGTGGAAGGGGGTTTGAACCTATTTATGCCATAGTTTAGGAGGCTATAGTTTGCTTTGGAGAAATCTTTCAACCTTTTTGCTCTGGGTGGTGCTGGGGTTACCTCAAATGAGACTGATTTATCATCGGACTTTACTAGGGAGGGTCCCACACAAGTGGTGGTAAAGTGATCTCCCATGTTGGTGAGTACTAGGTCAACAACATTACAGCCCCTTGTAGGGGTGCAGACTATCTGTTCCAGAGCATTTGTGTTAACAAAGTCCAGGAATCTTAGGGCAAGTATGTTTGTTATCATATATGTTTCCCAGTCAATGGAAGGATAGTTAACTTCACCCATAACCAGGGTGTTTAGATGTACTGTAAGTGACTCAAGTAGGTCCAGGTAGGTGGTGTGGTTTTCATGGTTCATGGGTGGGGGACCTATAACTAGCAATGATCTGGAGGGGGGCTTTCCAACAGTTAGTTAGACTTAGAGTAACTCTAGAGAGTCATACTGTTTAACCAGCCTTGAGGTGTATTTATCTTTAATGAAGATGGATGGCTACAACTCCTCCTACGTTCTTTCATGTTCATTTTGCGGTCTGAATGCATGCATGCCATTGTAGCCTTGCATGTTCAGAGTACTCTCTACAGCCTTGAACCATGTCTCTGTGACTTCACAGACATTAAAAAAAGAAAATAATTCACTGCGAACCACGTAGCACCCACACTGATATAACAAATGACTATTGCTTTGTTATGCAACTTACCAGTTTCACATAAAAGCTTCTTCAGGCATATAAACATTAAAAACATTAACTAGAACTATTTAAATAGATAAATGTCATATGATAAAATCACATGATGTACTTACACTTTCTGTTGTAACTGTCTCAGATAAAGGCTGTAAAGATACAAACTCATTTTGGCCTGGCAATATATGAGCTTTAAGTTGTAGAATCCATTTATATTCTTCCATTTCAGTAAGTTGTATGGATTCATTTACTTGAAATAAAATCATAAATTTAAAATAATGTGTATTATTAGTGTTATAAATGTTTCTATAAAATGCATTTGTATTATGTTTTCTATTAATTTCAGAGAGATTACTACTAATACAGTTTTTCAAACTTCTGTTAGCCTTTCCTACATAATATGCATTACATGACTGTCAGGTAACTAAGTATATAATGTTCCTTGAATCAAATTACGATATGCTCACACATTAAATGTTTTACCAGTGACAGGGTGAATAAAACTCTTCTCAGTGTTAATATTAATATAGTGTATGGATTTGTTATATGTATACATTCCTGTTTTATTAGTCTTAAAATATGTGACACTTTGAAGTTGTTCTTTATAACACGATTCTTTATAACACGATTTATTCTTTAAATTAGAACATCTTTTATAACCAAAGGTTGGTTTATCACCCATACAATTCTTAATCTCTGATACTGTAGACATAATAGGCCAATACTTACTAATAATAGACTTTACGGCCTTAGTATTTTGATTGCGCGTAAGTACACATCTTCTCGATTTATTTATTTATTTTCATTTGTTAACTGGGAAAGTCCACTGGGTCAGAAAACCATTTTCCGTGGAGGTCCGGCGAGAAAAGCTCCACAAATATGACATAAAACCGATCATACAGTGCAAATTTTAATGGAAATACATTAAATGAGTTAGTTAATAGAACAATAATAATAATAATATAAAAGCACACATAATATTAGATAATAAAACATAATAATATATAAGCTATATTTGGTACGTTCATCATGATGAGAATAAGGGTGGAAGTATAGTAAGGAAAGTTATAATATATGCTTGGAGAAAGTGAATGATGATGTGAATAGAAAAGGGAGTAGGGGATGGAGATATAAAAGATAAACAGGTATGAAAGAGATATGGTATTAGGAAGATGGAGGTACAAAAGAGAAGAAAAAGATAAGAGCAGGATAAGACAAAACTATAAGTTTATGGTGGCTTATATATTTATTAATGTTAATATTTTGTTGAACCATGTTTTCATTACGAAACTAAAGAAAAAGAAATTGGTCTAGCATCAGCAACACATCCTTGACTAATACTATTTCTAGTATTGGTAATATCATTACAATTATAACCTCTGTGTAGGAAATCATCAGCTGCATTATTTAATTGTGATAACATATAATGATCTTCAGTGTGCAGTCTATCAATAAGCTTCATTTGATTATCTACAACATTCCTAAATGTAAAAGGAGGGTGCATACTAGTGCGATGCAAATATGTGTTCCTTTTAACTGGTTTCTTTCATTATTTAGTTTCAGAATTGCCCATATGTGACTTATGTAAAGTAATATCCAGGAAATTAATCTGATGCAATGAAATTTCTTTCTTAAACTTTAGAAGTTCATTACATGTAATTATTAAATAATAAAAAAAAAAAAACAAATTAAATTCTTCTAAGGTCCCTGTCCATAAAAGGAATAGGTCATCCACGAACCTGCGGTAAAAAACAATCTTTTTATGAAACAGACTTGTAGAACTAGATATACTATATTGTACCTCCCATATAAACATGACACTGTTTGCATATGTATTTGCTACATGCATGCCCAAATGCCTGTATTTTGTTGATGTAATTGTGTTTGAAATATAAAAATATTATCTGATATAATATGCAACAGATTACAAAGATCCAATACTTATCACTCATATTTGCATATTCTACCAAGAGATGTTTAATACTTTCAATACCAAAGTCATCGGGAATGCAAGTAAACAATGAATCAACATCCATAGTGACTAACAAGTAGTTACTAATGTTCTTATCCTTAGTCCATGTATATAATTCTTTAAGAAAATGTGAAACGTCTTTAATGATAGTATGTGCTGAATGTATTTATCTTTTTAATTCAGAGTCAATGTGCTTAGAGATGGGTTCTGTGACCCAACCCCTGGCTGAGATATTTGGTCTCATAGGCGATTTATGTAACTTGGGTATTCCGTATATAAGAGGTGTAATGGATAAGATGGTATTAAGGCAGTTAAACAAATCAAAGTCTATATGATCTGCTTTAGACATCTTGTGCAATTCTTCATTAACTTTTCTATAATATTTTTCTGCTCAAGTCTAGTGATCTTCCTATAATCATTAGAATTCAACATTTCTTGCATAGTCAGAATGTAATAGTCAGTATCAAGTATAACAACCCCACCCCCTTATCAAAATTTTTAATTAAAATCTTATTATTTTTCATTAAAGACTGAATAGCATTATGTCTTCGTGATGCAGATTATGAAATGGCTGCTTCAATTATTGTTGATATAATGAATATATATCATGTTCAACCACCTTTCAAAGGCTTGTGTCACTGGATAAGAACTGGGCATATAAACACTCTTCCTTCTACGCACCATATTGCCATATTCATTTTCTACTCCAAAAGATGTATTTACATTTAAAAATCTAATACAGTATCTAATTTCAGTTAAAGTTTGAGAAATATCAATAGTTTTAGCTGGTATGAACATAAGTCCCTTATAATGAACTGATAGTTCATATGAATTAAGTTTGTACCTTGAGAGATTGAAGACAAATTCAGAAATAGAGGTTATATATTTCGTCACATTGGACTATTGGTATTGATTCTTCCATGGTCGATGCTTGAAATTCTGACTCTTTTTCCTTTTGCGCTGCTGTGTAAATGAAAGTGGTGAATGTTGTAGTTGAGGAAAATCCAACGGATCTAGAGTTGAGACAATGTTTGTATCCTCAAGCGCCACAGGCTGCTTAATTGGTAACATATCAACTCTCTGTACATCCTCTTCCGGATTCCTCATGACATGAAAGGAAATTCCCTTTCTTATTGGTCCAGGCAAAAATCTGCCCAGTTTTAAAGTCATCATAGTCCTGTTGGAGTTTTTTTTTCTTAGTTGCAATCAAATTGGTGCTTCACATAATAAACTGGAATGTTGGTTAAACTCTATTTTTTTCAACTAGCTCAAGATATTGCTGTTCTATTTCACCTCTCAACAAAACCTCTATCAGTTGAAAGAAGTCATTCATAAGGTACATATACTGCAGTGAGCAGGTTAAATTCAGTGCTTGCCACTGTTTTAAGAAGTCTGGATATTTTAGCCCATATGGAGGCATCTTTAATAAACGTAACCCTCCTGGTATGATTCTATGCCTCAAATAACTCTCAAAACTTAAACATTGCCATTGTAACTTTTTTAACAACTGGAGCATATGCTCAAACAAGCCAAATTTTGTTTTACGTTGTAAAGTAGCATTCTCGTTAAGATTAGATGATTCATAATTTTTTTCCAAAAACAGTTCATAATGGATTCCCAGGTATATATTATGAAAATCTGAGACAGCAGTTAGTCGCCTCATAGGCATCCCACTTTTGGATGGTAATACCGTTGTTGAAGTGCTAGTGATGTCCACTGGATAACAAACAAAAATTTTCAGAACAAAATAAAATAGCAGTCCAGTGGTAAATCCAGTGAAAACAGATACAAATATCAAAAAAAGAAAATAATTCACTGCTAACCACATAGCACCCAGACTGATATAACACATGCACTTTACAAGCACATTTATAATACTAATAATACACATTCTTTTAAATTTATGATTTTATTTCAAGTAAGTGAATCACTACGAGATGGTGGTATTATACAACTTAATGAACTGGAAGATATAAATGGATTCTATGACTTAAAGCTCATATATTGCCAGGCCTAAATGAGTTTGTATCTTTAAAGCCTTATCTGAGACAATTACAACAGAAAGTAATTATATCATATGATTTAATTATATGACTTTTATCATGTGACTTTTATCTATTTGAATAGTTCTGATTAATGTTTTTAATGTTTATATGCCTGAAGAAGCTTTTAAGTGAAACTGCTAAGTTGCTTAATAAAGCTATAGATATTTGTTATATCAGTCTGGGTGCTACGTGGTTCGCAGTGAATTTTTTCTTTTTTGATACTTACATCTGTTTCCACTGGATTTACCACAGGACTACTTTCTTATTTTGTACTGCACAGACATTGGCATCTTCCAGAGTAAGGAGTGCTTCCAGTGAGTGCGGTTTCTGATTTAGACTCCTAACATTAAGCAGTATAAAGTTAAGTTTGCCTCTAGAGGATATTTTTAAATCGGGAATTTTGTTCTTATGACATTGTCTAAAAAAGGCACGATGGGGTAGTCAGTAACTGAAAGCCAAGAGGTGACAGGTGAAGACTATCTCTGGCAAAGCAGTGTGGTCTGCTAACCATATCATCCCAGGCTGACAGATACTGGATCTCCCTGGATTTACACCACAAGCTAATCCAATTGTTGAAGTCGATCATTTTTTGTCTTGTGGCATCATCCTGGTCAGGATAAAATGCTGCTTAACACTGGGCACATACCTGCTTAGGATACACAGTCTGAAGGCTCAGTCATGTCTCTTTTCTTATACTCCAGTGAGGTACGTCTCAAGTCATTCACTCCGACATGGACTACAGCATCTTTTTATGGCTTGGGGGATATATATAAAAGATGCACTCCATCAGAAACTGATTTGCTTTGATGCCTTCACTTGTTAAATATTACTGAAGGCTTTCAGATTATAAAATACTGTGACGTCCATCCTTAGCACTAAAATGACTGCCAACGGCATTTTTTTTTATCCACGATTTTCTATTATAACAATACCCAACCAAGAATTTACAAAGTTTGGTATCGGGTTGCACACTGCTCCATTTGTATAACTGCAGCTAATTTTATGCCTAACAATAAAGTAATATGTACTACAGGGAGTGCTATAAACAGTTTTTTTTTTTTTTTGGAACTGACTGCTAACTTTATTTGGAGGTAGATTGCAACAATATACCAGAAAAAGAAGAGTAAAAGAGAGAGAAGATGGAGGTATAAGAGGCTAAAGACAAGAAAGTAGGATATGGCAGACAATAAAGGCAAACTATAAAACAAGAATCCCCCCACTCTCTTTCTTGATCTATCTTCCTCTACCTCCCTTCATCTCTCTCCTTCTCTCCCTCCCTCTCGTCCTCTGTCATTGGTTATATTATTATTTTAATACGTAGTTAAAATTATGCACGTGAACAAAAGTAGGACTTCCGGGACTCCTTTGTGTCATGTGATTGCATTCTTTCTCTGGTCCTCATTTGAAAGTTATCATCATAATTATAGATTTTGTCAAATTGTTTTTACAAAATATCCTCTGCTAACTATACAATATCTCTTGAAATACAGAGTGGGATTTCAGAGAATGTAATAAATGTGACCACGTTTATATCAGTATACATTTTTTGAAATTCAAACCATTTTTGGGTTACATACCCTAAATCTTTATTTTGCATATGGTATCTTGTTTTTCATCTACTTGAAACAGAGCTGCTGTCTCCCAATACCTCAAAACTATTCCTTGAGTGCACAACATGATACCTATACAAAAGTACTTGTATGGGCATTTACTTCTGAGGAAACAATACAGACTTTAACTAATAAAACATGCTGCTTCATCAGCAACTCCACTTGCCTTGAACTTCGCTGTCTTTCTTTATCCAAAGTAAACAGACTCCCAGTGCAAGCTAGGCCCAACCTACTCCTTGTCTTCCAGTTATTCAAATCACTCAGCCAAGATTCTTCTTCTCCACTTCAAATGAAAATAATCATGACCAAATCAACCTATAACCTCAGACACCAAGGTAAATAGGATCTACTCTCAAACCCCATACACTAACTTAACCATCTAAGTCTAGTCTCTCTGGACTTCCTCCTAAAGCATGATAATCCTTTCCTCACAATCTCACTAGTTATACAAACTATGCTAAGTTCAGGCCTCAACTAAGAGAGTATCTTTCTGAAAAATACAAATGCAAATGCTAGAAAACAGGACATCCCAATTAATACTACTCTGTACTAGGCTAATTCCTTCTCATGTCATCCCATTCACTATGCTTCTCTGTTGGTTACCACTATATTTCTATTTCCTGTAAAAGTTAAAAGAGGTTATTTTTCTCACTGTTCACTGTCATCTTGCAAGTTTTACCAATCAGAGTCCATCTTTCTCCATGCAATCAGTGTATTTACCATTACTCATTTCTTGCTTTGTCCTCTAAACATCTTAAGTTAGCCTTTCCATAGTCACTCATTTCCTTTCACTTTTCTGATTCCACTTGTGAGTTTATAAAATGTACACCTCAACATGGGGTAAAGTCTGTACTCTGTGTCTCTGTTGTTTGTGACTAGTTTGCATTATCTTTGTGTTCTGTTGCTGGTTGGAATTATTGCATTTTGTTGTAAATTTTTTTTATACTATGTGAGTTGAACCTGCAATTGAAGATATGTTGGTAACCAAAATTAAATTAAAATAAACAAACAAATAAATAAATAAAAACACACCAGTCTCAAAATGAAATGAGTATGTTTGCTGGGGGGTGGGCGCAAGCCACTCTAAAAAACATATGTGAGGTGCTTAACCCTCCACATCTCAATCTCTTCATAATTCTCAACCTAAAGTCACACTGACCTTGGGAAACATCATACATTACAAAAATAATACAATATTGATTCACTGTTTCTCCAAGTTAACTCCAGAGAGGGCTAATACAGACAATTATAAACAAAAACACATTGTTACAAGCAATGCTTCACTATAAACAAGGTAATGCACAGTCAGTGACCTGGGAATGAACTAACAAAACATTTGCAAATTGACTTTGAGCAGCAAACCTTCATCAGTTGGGAATCCGAAGGATGTATCCTGGACTTTAATAAACTTTTGTTATGGAGCACTGTTGTAGCTTTTCATTACAATTACTTTTTCTGTATATGTCACCTGATGTTTTGATAATTTTTTGCTGAAATTTAGGGTTGAGTCCTGTGGACTGCCTCTCATTCTTTATCTCTCTCCCTGAATAACCCATATTTGTCTCTCTCTTCCACATATTTCTCTGTCTGCCCCCCTCCCACCACCACCACTCCCTTTGGTTTCCTGTCTCTGTACAAACTTTCGGGCTTATCTTGCCATCCAGCTTTTGCTTGTTTTCTCTGACACTCTGAATCCACAAAAGAAACCTTTGTTTTGAATCACTGGGAACTGTTATTTTGTGTCTTTACAGTCTACCTGTATCTCTGTCTATGTGCCTTTTTTCCTGCATGTTTCTGTCCCTTAACTATTTCCCTTACTTACATTAAAGCCGATAGTGTGAGATACTACGAGTGAATTCCATTCCACACTGCTCTGTTCTTATTTCTTAGTCTAGAATTCATTATTGTACAACACAAATGCAAACTGTGTTATCTTGTTCTCATTTTACATACAAACAATATTAGCAGATCTCCAGCTCTCCTACTTTTACTGCAGTGCATTTTGCTGTTGGAGTCATTTATGTGATAGAGGCATATACAGACATGTTTGCTTTCTGCTTGTAGTAAAATACTGTCCTGATTAATCCAGCTACATCTGAAGTTATTCAAATCTCTCCTCCCCTCTTCATAATATATTGTGAACATCAGGAGCATGGTCATCTCCAACCCTGTGCATAGCCAAGTCACTTTTAGCCTTTGGTCCTGCCTGCCAAGGCACATTACAAGGTATATGGCTGCAGCACAGGCTGGTATGAGTGAGGATGTTTGCCCACAGTAACGCGTACCACTCACACAGCTCAATAATATTCAGAAAACATGTGCAATCTCTTTTTCTTAAAAATACATACCTCTTAGCTGTCCAGATTTCTGCAGAATGTCCATATCTTTGCCTCAAATTTTTGGTCTCTTTCTCATAAAATGTGTGGTTTTATGGAAAATCAATGAGGAATAAATTCACTAAATAATGACATACATTTAAGTTTCAGATTTCACACCCATCAGAAAATGCCTGCTAACACAAATCCTGATATCCAAGCAACTGTCTGAGTTTATAAGGGTAATATTTAAAACCTATGCCTATTTTTGCCCCCCTCCCATTATTTTAGGCTGTGTCCAGATTTCTTGTGTTAAGAGGATGAGAGGTGTGTAAAAGTACATTTGTTTAATATCTTTTATAGCATGGGTTATGGCATAACAAAAGAATATAGACTGGTGCAAGCTTCTTATAAAAGAAGAGAAAGTCGATGTTTTTAAAATCAGTGGTAGATCTACAGTTGCAAAATAATCACCCGCCCCCCCCAAAAAATAGCTTAGTTTTGACTATTAATACTCACAAAACTTTTTCTATGAAAGTTGCTGTGGTCAACTTATAAGTGACATTTTTTTTTAAATGAGAGGAGGCTGTTCACAAAGCAAAGTCTTAGAAAACAATTTAATAATGTCTTTTGAAGACTGTATTAAGAAATGGCAATACAGAAAACAGATATTTTTCCCTACGAGCAGCTTTACCCTTTATATCTGCAGCTGCTCTTAATATGAACCAAGTCTGAGAGAGCTGCATCTCTTGGAAAGATATACAATAACTTCAGCCCCAGCAAACTATGGTTCAATGAAATCAAGCAAATCCCATGTGAGGAATTCCAAATAAAGTACTACGCCAATGTTCTGGCTTTGAAAGAGAAGCCTGAGGGAAAATATATAAGTGATTCCACTCTCGTATTTATTTTTCAAAAAAATATAGACCACATTATCAAGGATAAGGAGAAAGTTGGCTCATCAGTTGTTGTGTCTTTCGGCTTATCACGGTTAGGGGTCGCCACAGCGGAACTCTGGTCCGCTAATGTTTGGTAGTGGATTTTTACATTCCGAGTTACCAGCCCTGATGCACAACCTTCAGTGAAGGTACGCCCATTCACGCATGCCTCCACACAGAAGACTATCTAGCTGAGAATCTAACGTCTTGCTGTGAGGCGACAACGCTACCGCAGCGCCACAGTTGGCTCATCAGTTACACAAGGAAAATCAAAACTTTTCCCAAGGTCTGACTGAGTTCTTTCCTGACACTGACAATTTTAGGTGAGATCTGTTGTCTGTCTGAAATATTAAAATGAAAACAATAGTCAATGAAAATGATGTGTGAATTAAAGAAGGTGTGCTCATAATATGCCAGTTTATTAGTTTTAAGTGGCAAGTCATTATCTAGAGAATATAAGAAAATAAAAAAAAATGTGTTATCATGTTTATAGAAATCTAAAGAGAGTACATGATCAAATAATTAATGGATACACAACCATAATAAAATGCAATAAGACTGCCCTGCTAATGAAAGGGAACGATGTAATTAGGCAGAAATTTCAAGATAATTATTTTCATCACAAAAATTATATTGAAGAGTTTTTCTAACTGTAGGTTTTGAATGTCACTACTAATGAATTAGTTACTGAGCAGAATTGGGGGGGTGTTCAGTATCAATTAGCATGAATATAAACTGATATAAACCATAAATAGGAGTAAAATTAGGCTATTAGGCCCATAATTGAAGTTCCCTGTGAGTGCTTCCTATAAGCCAAACAGTAGCACTGACTATTAAAGCAATGTGCTACTTGCACATGCAAGCAAGTCAACATAAAAAGCTGAGAGAATCATAATTTGGACTACACAAGTCTAATTTCCTTTACAAAAGTTATTGATCAGAAACTGAGGAACATATGCTTAGAACCCAAAGGGCTTATGCTTTCAGTGATTAACAGAAAGGAAAACTATAAAATGTAATACACAAAGTATGAAAATGATTTCTACTGTCAACATAATCTAAACAATTTACTTATGTTTAAGGTCATAGATTAAACTTTTCATTGTCAGTTATTGTTGCAGCATAACCATATTTTTGTGCAAAGGTTTAGATGGATATACCTTTATTTCAGGTGCCAGCCATAGCAATGTGGCAATCTACAATTCTTTACATAACCAGTAGTACAGGACTATTAATGGTATAGGTATTTTCACATTAAAACTGTTACCTTGCATCAAGTATTAAATTTATTATTTTGGAGTATTTTTATAAAACTATTATAATACATGAACTGAGAGTGGAGTTTTAGAAGGATAATAATTCACACGATATTATCTTGATACTGTAAATGTCATAGTATGGCTTGTTTGATAAGTGCTGACAGTATTCTGACTATCAGCTGACAGCATTTATGCAGCCAGGGAAAATGGCTAACTATATACATACATTCTAATTATTTCACTCCATGAACTCCATGAAAGAAAATAAATATATTTTATGGAAGTTTATGCAAATGTCATCTGTAGACGGTGGCCTAATTTACTTATTCCCTGCTTTGCTTGCAGTTTTAGCTACACAACGTTGCTGAACCACGTGAAGTTCATTCATCTGAGGATTCAGTCCTAACCTCTAGGCACTGCTTGTGTGGAGTTTGCCTGCTGTCACTGTGGTAGCATAGTTTTTTTTTTAACTATGCAATTTCATCACACCTTCCAAAATGATTTAAGATGAAACATGATGTCTCTGTTAGTCATGATGTAAAACACTGTAACTGAAATATTTAAAAATAGCTAACTCTTAAACCCAACTAATGATAATTAAAAAAAAACCCCATGAAGTACTACAAACTAATTGCTCAGTGGGACTGTGTCCCTACACTTCGCAGTGTTGGGGTCTTTACCTCAACACCTGCCATCTCTTTGTATATGTCATCCATGGTCATATAGACTTAAAGAGAGATGCATCATGCTTTCCTTTCCTCTGAGTCGTGCAAATTTATACAAACGTACGGAAACCATGATAAAAGCAAGCTCTAACATAATGAGACACCAGTAGGCTGATAAATCAAGCTTACTAAAGTGAAATTGTAATATATGTGGTAGTTTTGTAGATAAGTACTAGGTTAGTTGCTCTTGAGGGCCATTTTAAGCCTATCCAATTTCTCTTGCAAGGGTAAGAATCAAACCCTGTACCCTGTTCTCTGTGCTTTGTGAAGTAAATAACTTAACCATTATACCAACCCCTCTCAGTAAGTCATAAGCAGCAGCTCGTCCCTTCTCTTGCTGCGGTATATGTCATTACATCAACTACTGCACACAGAACTGAGATAGACTTATAGTAGAACAAAAGAAGACATTTTGCTTGCTTTTACTTGAACTTGTAACAGTAAGAAGTAATACAAATACATAGTAGCATATGTATAAAGTATATATCAATACCGAATAGTGGCTTGTGGGCAACTGATAGTGTTTTGTTTGTTAGGATTGCAATGGAGTGACAGGATGGCAGATGTGGGTGTAGGATATGATCTGTGAGACCGAGAAACAGCAACATGATCTTAAATATATGAAATGTACTATTCTGTGCTAACCAGTAGTGATAAGCTATAGGCAGAAAACTAATACAATCTACACCTGCTCTGCGAGCACTTGAATAACATTATGTTGTTGAACAGAAAGTGGTAATAAGTGGTGAAGAACAGACTGGGCTGGGGATGTATTTTAACCATATAAGCAAGTAGAACATTTCACGTTATTTGATGTCTACAAACTTCATTAGGTATATTGTGTGATAGAAAAAGCATGGGTTTTGACTGGCAGACAGTCAATAATCTGCATACATATATATATATATATATATATATATATATATATATATATATATATACACTGTGCATCACAGAAACAATATAGTCTGCAGGCCTACTGCTGTCCTATGCACCATGGATTAGTGATTTGTAGCTCAATAGAAAATACTATTGGGCACAACAGTACAGACAGGGATGAGAAACCCATATTATCCATATAGAAGAAGAATACTTAACTTTACACACTTGCAACTATGTGTTTACTCACTGTGTAATAGGAAGTAACATACAGCAATATGGCCTTTTTGTCTATAAAGTGCTGTTCTGCTTGTTGTTCTTTGTGCTATAAACCTGATATGGCCAAAGAAGTGGATGTAATGGAAAAGCAATGTATTAATGAAGGGAATGCCAGGATGTGCAGACAAAATCAGATGGAAGAAGAGGAGAAGTATTTTTTCTATACAGACAAAAGGAATATTTCACTTCATTTTATATGTTTACAGACAACGTTTGGTACATTGTGCAATAGGTATACAACATACTGGAATACAGTTTTTTATTTATTTATTTTTATTTTGCATTTGTTTACCAGGTAGTGTCCAACTGGGCTTGGTAGCCCATTTTTTTCAGCAGAGGCCCGGGGAAAAAAACTCCATTAATGTACAATACAATATAAGACATTTGATTAGCACTAAAATAGTTACATAACAAAACAGAGTCAACAGGGTAGTACATCCTTAGGAAATTAGATTACAGAGTTATAAGAAATGTAAAGGATTATTTGTTAAGTAGCATATTAATATAGGAGGTGAACAGTAAGGAGAGGATTCGGGCAGAAAGGAGGGGAGAATATAGAGCGATTAGGACGTAAAGCGAGAGTGAGAGAGAGAGAGAGGTAGTGCATAAATGCAGAGAATGAGGAAAGAAAAGTATTTTTGGAAACAAGAGAGAGGATAAGTAAGTAACACGTGAAAGGTGGTAAAGGAAATTATCCAGGAGAGTAATATGGGCATAACCAGTTGTTACTGAGGTGCTCTTTTAGCTTACATTTGAAATCAGAGGGCAATGGGATACTTTGTAAAATTAAAGGGAGGGAATTCCAGTATTTAGCAGTTTTGTTTGAATAGAGGGAGTCTCTGTGGGAGTTTTGGGACTGAGTACCTTTGAGCAGTGGTCTGTTGGGGGATCTGAGGGCTCTTGTTCCAAGTTTGAGGCTGGACAAAGTAGGAGATGGCAGGGCAGGTGAGAAGGTTTTGAATAATTTTGTGGGTGATGACAAGTTGATTTAAAGTTAAGAAGTGAGGCAGTTCTAGCCAGTTCAATTGTTTTAGAGTAGTGCAGTGATGAGCTTTATGAGGGAGACTGGTTGCAAACTTAGCTATTTTGTTGTAGCAGGATTCTAGATTTTGAAGGTCGTTTTTACGTAAGTTGGTGAAAATATGTGAGCAGTATAGTAGTGTAGACAGAAACTGAGATCTAGCTGTGGCTAGTCTTGCTTGATGTGTTAAGTATGGTTTTGCTCTGTAGAGAGCACCTAGTTTTTAATGGACTTTTTTGACTGTTTGGGATATATGAATGTCAAATTTTAGGTGGTTGTCTATGATAACACCTAGTAGTTTTGGTCAGGTTAGTAGGTTCAATTTTTGTGCCATTTGTGGATAGAATAGGGATGGGGGGTGTTCTTTTTAGCTTTATTTGTAAAGTTTATTATCTTAGTCTTTTTAGGGTTGAGAATGAGTTAATGGCTAGTAAGAAATGTTTCTGTTTCCTGGAATGCTTTTTGTATCTTTTCCTGTAGTTCTTGGGGGGATGGGGCAGATACATCGTCAGCATACTGTATTATTGTGGCTAATTTGGTAGCTGACATGAGGTCATTTGTAAAAATGATAAACAGAAGGGGGCCCAGAATGGACCCTTGGGGAACACCTGTGTTAACAGATAGTAAAGACAGTAAAGGAGAGAGGTTTTGGTCCCATTTGGTGG
>NC_056747.1:93532977-93575477 GCF_019279795.1 Protopterus annectens
CAGATCACCTCTGAGTAGGTGGTATGCTACTGAATAGAGCTGGATTTTCTTTAGTCTGGAAGCATATGACATATGTTGGAGACCCTTGATCATCTTGGTGAGGTACTTTTGGGGTCTCTCTAGCTGTTGCAAGTGCCGGATGAGGTGCATAACAAATGGGGCATTGTACTCAATCATGGGCCTGATAAGGGAGGAGTATAGGGGTACAATGACCTCCTTTGATCTGGATGTGAATCCCTTCATGATAAGGTGGGCAAGGTAGAAAGTCTTTCTAACCACTTTGGCAATGTGGGTGTCAAATGAGAGGTCACTACCGACTTGGGTCCCCAGGTCTCTGATTACTTTTTCTATACTCAGTGGGTTACTGTCTATGTGATAATTTGTGGGTACTTTGTTTTTCCCAAAGGGGATGACTATACATTTTTTGGCATTTAGTTTAAGCCATGACTCCGGCACCAGTTGTCCGTTTCAGTGAGGCCTTTCTGTAGGATGTATGTGTCAGCTGGTGTATCGACTATGGCGCCTAGTTTACATTCATCTGCAAACTTTGTCAGACACAACCCTCCCATGTTTGCTTTCACATCTGAGAAATAAATGCCGAACAAGAGTGGTCCCAGGACAGAGCCCTGTGGGACACCACTTGTGACTGGCTTTGAGTCTGACATGGCTCCAGTGATTTTGACTTTATGGGTTCTATCCTTTAGCCAGTTTGCAACCCATCTTGTGACATATGGATTTACATTTAAGCTGTTGAGCTTGTCTATGATGCCAGAGTGGGGTATTGTGTCGAAAGTTTTAGCCAAGTCCAGGTATGCTGTATGGACTGCCTTGCCCTCGTCAATGGCTCTAGTGACTGTTTCAAAAAAGTCAACCAGGTTCAAAAGGCAGGATCTGCCCTTTACAAAGCTGAACTGGGTAGGATCAAATGTCTATAAGTCCCCAATGTGTCTGTTTATGAGTTCCATAATGATTCTTTCCATAGCTTTGCAGACCAGGCTGGTTAAGCTTATGGGGCGGTAGTTACCAGGGTCTGTAGAGGTGCTTCCTTTGTGGAGTGGGACTACTGTTGCTGTACGCCAGTGTTCAGGTACATATCCTGTAGTAAGGCTAAGGTTAAATAGCATTTTTATGTGAGGGTTTAGCTCCTCTTGGAGTTCACATAGCACGCAACCTGGGATACCGTCAGGTCCCATTGATGCTGTGTTTTTAGCTTTGCTGAGGGCAGTTCTCACCTGGACATCTGAGATGACAGGGAGGTTACATTCAGCTGGGATAAGTATTTCTTCTTTTGGGGGTGAGGGAGGGGAGAAATTTGCACTGAACCTGTCTGCCAGGATGTTGGCAATATCTGTGGGTTCAGTGTATTTTTTGTCATTGTGAACTAACTCTGAACATATCTGAGGATTTCTGCCCAGGTTTCTAACATAGCAGAAGAAAGCCTTGTGGTTGTCTTTAGTGTCCATAGCGATTTTTCTCTCAAAGTTGGCCTTGGATGTTTTTATGAGAGAACGTAGCTTTCTACTAGTGCTGGTCAGAGATGCCTTCTCTTTATGGGATTTTGTTCTGTCGTGCAGTAGCTTCCTTCTTTTGTTATACAATTTGTTTATGGCCGGGGTCCACCAGACAGGATGCCTGTCCTTGGTGGAGAGGGTCTTGGTTTTATTTGGGATTGCATGATCCATGCATTCTTGGAGATGTCCGTAGAAAGCATTTGTGAAGGATTCTGCATTGTGGGATGTGGTTTCCACTGGCCCAGTGGGCTTAAAGGATACCATCTCAGTTTTAAGAAGCATAAAGTCGACTTTTGAGAAGTTTTTCACTGTAGTCTTTTGTGTTGGGGTGGAGGTGGGATATGTATATCCAGGGTGATTAGTTTGTAGTCAGATCTCACTAGTGAGGGGTATACTTCCGGTGTGGAGCACTTTGTCCCCATGTTTGTGATGATCAGGTCTAGTATATTATCTCCCCTTGTGGGAGAGGTGACTAGCTGTTCCGTTGCATTTGAATTTATGAATTCCAGGAACCTTTGGGCTAGGGTGTTTGTGCTAGAATTATGCACCCAGTCTATGTTAGGGTAGTTGAAGTCTCCCAATATGATGGTGTTTGGTGAGACATTCATATCCTCCAATGTCTTCAGGAAGGCTGAATGGGGTTCCTGAGATTGGGAGGGTGGTATGTAACATGCTACCAGTTGTATAGCAGTTTTGCCTATGGTTAGTTGCACCTGGATGGTCTCTGATGCTTCATGTGTTGCCACTAACCTGGTGGTGTGGGTGTCCTTGATGAATATGGACACTCCCCCTCCCTTTTTGGTTCGGCCCGAGTTTTGGGGCCGAAAAGCATGATACGAGGTATAGCCTGGTAGTGCTGGGGTGCTCTCAGGAGCCTTGAACCAGGTTTCAGTTACTGCACATACGTCGATGTTCTCCATGCTGAGGAGTGCATCGAGTGCCTGCCTCTTGAGATTTAGACTTCTGGCATTGAGCAGCATTACCCTTAATTTTTTTCCATTTTTGTTTTCTAAGGAGGTGGGTTTGTCTTTTGAGCCTTTCCTAAAAAAGGCACTATGGGGGTGGCAAGAGCCTTAACCAATATCCGGAAGCCCAGTGGTGACAGATGCAAGCCATCCCTTGTGAAGCAGCGTGGCTTGTCCAGCATGTCATCCCAAGCAGACAGACATTGGATCCCCCTAGAATGACACCAGTATTTGAGCCAATTATTAAAGCTGATCATCTTGTTTTTGTATTGTGGCATCATTCTTGGTGAGGGCAAGATGCTGCTCAGGGTCAGGGTCATACCAGCCTGGGCTGCATAATCAGAGAGCTCCTCTATGTCTCTTTTCATGTAGTCCAGGGAGGTATGTCTCAGGTCATTCACGCCGGCATGGACAATGATGGAGTCATATTTGTACTTGCTTTGGAGTGACCTGAGTGCGTGTGTTATGTGGCGGATCCTAGCTCCTGATAGGCAGCTCACCATTACCCTCTCCTTGCTCAGCCTGGTAAGCGGAACATCAGTGTGTCTGACTATAGAGTCACCTATTACTAGTGTATCAGGCATGGTGTTTGGCCTTAAGGGCTGAGATTGTTTGACACACTGATTTATTGAAGTATGTGTTGCATGTGCTATGTTTTGAGGTGGTGGATTTCTGGGTGTCTGCTTTGGGAGCCTCTGTTGTTTTGGTAAGTTTTTTGTTAGAGCCTCCAAGTATGTCTTTGTGTTATTATGTGTTTGGTTTGCAGTTATGGTAGGTCTATGTGGGACTGGGTTTGGTGTGTGTGTGGTTACCTTCTCCTCCTGTCTGGTCTTGCCAGTCCTGAGTTGAGAGAGTTCAGCTTCCAGTTTGGCTATATAGTTGCATCTCTCACATGTATTTGTGTTTGTTGGGAGGAAGAGAGGGTTGTCTGTGTACGAGACAATTGTAGCATTGTCTCAAGATTCCCAGATTAACCAGCTGAACCGGAGAGAATGCTAGCAATCTACCACTCAACATGCTAGAATATTATAAGGGAGTGCTGTGCCTTTAAGGGAAGTGGGTACCCACAGGGATGGTAGGTGGATGTAGTGCTTACTTTAGTTAGCGAGTGCTTACTTAAAAGAGAGGTTTTGAGAACAAGTGCTAGGCTTATAATAAAGCGAGTAGACTGATTATTATAAGAGTAGAGCTTTCTTACGGGAAAATTTGAAGAGCAGACTTGGCGGAGCCAGAAAAAGTTTAACCTTGTTTAACTGGCGCTGTGCTATGCTCACAAGCACGCAAAGCCGTACAAACGTGGATTTTAAACAGGGAACTTCAAAAGAGCTAGAAATGGTCCAAAACAACCAATTACTACAAGCTCTTGTGCTGAGGTCACAAAACATTGTTTTCCTATTACGCCAAAGGCCTTTCTATTATGATATAATTAATGATATATGCTATTAAGTGCTGCAGAGACATGTTGTTTTGATATATACATCTGTCTGGTGTAGCACTATGGAATATCCCTTGTCCATTTTATAAATATTAGATACACTGAAGAGGTAGGCTGAAGATGTGAGTTGCCTCCTTCTGCTATCAGATGTTTACAGTGTAACAGAAAATACAGGTCTGAGGGACACAGTACCAATACACATTTTATAATGTACAGTATTGGCATCTGAATGTGTAGACACTTTCTATCTCTAAATAATTTTATGATTTAACATATTAGCTGGCAACTGCAAGGCCAGTGTATGGTCTATAGGCATGTTTGTACAATGCCTTGTGAATTAAATGTGTCACTGTCAACTTTAACCAGTCTGTCTATTGGCATCTGTCTGTCTGCCTATCTTTCTATCTATTGGATAATTTTGTTTCTTTCTACTTCTGCCCACAGCAATTCTTCTAATAAGTTTTAAATCAAAATGAAGAGAAAAAAGCTAACATAATCAATATTATGAAACAGAAATATAATACTTAATACTTGTAATGACAATAATCTATGTTTAGTACAACTAAATGAGAAGCAAAGTCAGTGCTGAACCATGTCCAGCAAAGGAGTATTGTTTGTAAGCATGAGTCCACCTCCTTCTCATCCGGCAGAGGACCCTCTACAATAACGTCTCAGGGAAGGAAGAACCTGAGCTACCAGAAGGGCAGTGACTATATGAAGAATTGAGAATAAAAGTGAACAAAGGAACTAAAAGCAGTATTTCACCAACTGCTCTGAGTTTTTTGGGATACTCTAGTCTAGACAGGAACACTAGAATCATCTTCAGCAATGTACAGATTAAGTGTAGTTTTGTCTTTGGAACAGGTGATGGGAGAGAACAATAAAAGATTATCAATATTTGTCACTTACTCACATAAAACCCATGCATAGAAAGTGAACTTTGTTGGATAACCCCACATTTTATCACTAAGCCTCTCTCCAGACTCCATATTGATTTGTTTATTCCCTATAGGGTAAGAACCATGCAACACATTTCTTCTCCTCACGACAAGTGTTTGGAGCTGGAAGGGTGCCATCACTCATGTTGAGGATCATGTTTTTTCTTTACTGAGACCAAATATCCCCTGCTACATCTGTGACTTTACTATCTGTTTTTTTTTTCACGGGAAAACAAGGTACACATGAATGTTCCAACAACATATAGTCACCAGTTACAGTGCTGTGTGCTCCAGTGTAAAGGTGGGCCACAATCATACATTACACCAACTGTCATACCCTTTCTCCTGAGACATGTCCACCAATATTTTGCTTTTATATTCTTATCTTCCCATACAAGTTTTGCTACCCACCCAAAGTAAAATCATGGTTTATCCCTCTAATCTATAGAACTGGCACATAAATAGTGAAATCTGGAATAAGTATGAACCCTTGACTGCCGAGTGTGCCTGTATGCATGACTTTCACTAAAAGCTTCAGTCCTGGTTAACCACTTTTGCCATTCTAACCATTCTTAGCACTACTTTATCTGTCACCTGTTGCTTATTGAATTTTTCCTGCTATCTTGAATATATTATCTTCTGGAAAAAATGCTGGCTTTAGTATTCTCTCTATGAATACAAAATTCCTAATATATTCGGTGAGATGTACTTCCTGTTTTTATATTGTGCCTTCCACATGACCTTATTTTACATCTCAGAATGATGGCATTTTTCCTTGATTTATTAATGCCACTTTCTCTGTGTTATATTTATTAAAGTTTTTTAGTCTGTTTTTTTGTGGCTTTGAACATGGGTTCTCCGTGATGAGTTGGACCACTTGACCCCTCTGCTAGGTCATTTGTCTACTCTCAGAATTGTATGGATCTGTATGTCCATTTTCTCCAAGATTTAACAAGAACTGATCTGATTTTCCCTGTCTAGAATTGAACCCAGACACCATTTACACACAAACCAATCTCTCCTTCTTCCCTCTCCACTTAACCTGCCATGTAATACAATATGATAATGTACGTAAACTGCTTCTGACATTAACGGCATGATTCTTCCATGCCTGCTATTCCCTTCTACTGTTACTTTCCTGTTATTTCTGATTTCATGAATTGTGCTTGTACCATAAGAAGGGTGTTTTCTGATCATCCAGGACTTCGTTCCACCACTGTCTTCACTTTGCTTTCTGCTTTTCTCTACCAGCTTTTTCAACAACCTTCACTTTAGCATCTGTCTGACATATTTGCTTCAAACAAATTGCTTCAGATTCCTGCAGAATTAATGATAGTATGTCTTTCTTGATTACATGTTTTATATATATATATATATATATATATATATATTTATATATATATACATTCTATTTACATATTAAGAATATACAGATATGTAATTATCTGTATGTTGTCAGGGTATATTTACTTCTTGACTAGTGTACCCTGGTCATGGATGCATGAATGGAACAGGTCCTTGGACCAGCTTACCTACCCAGTTAACAAAAAAAAAAAAAAAAACTAACTCACTAACAAAAAGTCATGCATTTTGTACATTTTTTTTATTCCATTTCTGATGACTTTCTAAATCACTTTATTTATTTTCATTTTATTTTCCTCCTTTTTTTGCTTTTTGTTGGCAAAATAAAGGAGGGGCCGGCATAATGGTGAAGGTCTTTACCTCACAGTCAGAAGATACAGGGCTTGCTTCTGACCTCTGTTTATTGACTGGGTTTTTGCCTATGAACCTATATTAGCTTCCTGTCTATTCTGCATCTTTACCAGTTTTAGTTCCTGATTCCATCCCATGTCCTGTTTATATGTTCTGCCCTACAAGGTCTTCTAATGCCTCTTGGCATAATTTTGTACTAGTGGTAGTTTTCATTAGATAACCATGGCAGGAATCAAACCTACAATCTTCTGATCTGAAGTCAGACATCTTATCCATTAGACCACATGGCCATCCTGAGTAACTGTATAGGTTCATAAGTAATGGCCAGGCTAGATGTACTTGTGGGCCATTTTAAGCCTTGCAGATTTCTTTCAAAGGTGAGGATCAAATTTCGTACCTTCTTCTCTGAGGTGAACATCTTAACAATTATGCAAATCCTTAACTCCTTTTATGCCATCCTTCCAATGATAACACTCTTCTCTGTACCAATCCATTTATGCCCACTGTTTTTCATGACCTCCTGATGCTATTTCATCTTGCAAATACCTCAGTTTAATCCTACAGACAAATATCTGAGCCATGCAAGCATCACATGGCCACATATTTCACCCACTTGATTCCCCATTTTGCTTCCTTAATACTGTTTCCCTTTCCTTCAGCTGTGATCCGGTGTCCACCCTAACATTCAATTCCTTTCTACATGACAGGACTACTTGGTCTCATCTCCTAACACTGATCAGTTCTCTCAAGGTTCTATACAATTTCTATACAATTTACTACGACCTTCAACCTTTAAGCATTGATGGGAAGTACAGCAATGAAAGGACATTACTTGTCTCTGTGACTCTTGATTTGGCCGAGTTGTGGGGAGGCAGATAAGGATTCAAAAGACCCAGGCAGAATCTGTGCAGTAATTACACTAATCAATGTGAATAAGTGATTGTAATATGAAAAAAAAAAACTTCTTCCATTTTTGTAAAACTAAATTGTTTTTTAAACGTCTAATTCCAACCATCACCTCTATCTAGTTGCTTCACTGTTATCCAATTCTTTGTCAGATCTGACAATGACACCATCACATTCTGCATGAATACAAAAGCAAACATTGTCTAAAATACCTCAAAAGTCTGTAAATTTTTTGGTAGGAGCTACCTTGAGGTTAAGGCACTCCCGCTCACTTAAATTGGGATCGAGTTCTTGATGTCCTAAGATCTCAACAGCTGAAATACTATGCAGTTTTATTTCATCTCAAAGAACTGTATATGCAGTCACAACTAAATGAATGCCTAATAACCATGTGGCCTTATGAGTGTACAACATTGCTTTCTTCACTCTAAATCATTAGTATATTTGTATTCCTGATGCTCCTCAAAATTTTTCAAACTTATATGCGCATTTTAACATGTTATATAAAACTCACATACAATGGTCTTGGTCAATGTATAATAAATTGATTACTTCTTACTATAGCATTCTTAAATTTATACTCCAAACACTCATCAAATTCCGTAAAACTGATATATTCTACAAATCAGGTTTATTATACTTTATGTTTTTTATTACACAATTTTTCCTCAACAGTCTTCTTATACTTTTCTCCACTTATACAGATCCTCAGCGAACACCTCTTGATCAACAAGTAATGAGCGAATGCACTAAAGTGCAAATGCTCAAAACAGCGATTTTTTTCCGCCTGGGAAAGAAATTGCTTGGCCATTCCTGTGTGTTTGCCCCTTTCCTCACTGTAGTGCAATCTCGAAGTTGGTATATTTAGTTAGGGGGGTGTGGCGGGTGAAGCCCCCCATGCTATGTTTTAAAGTGTGTGTGTTTGTGCTAGTGGTTTCTTTCCCAGGGAAAGAAACCACTGTTTTGAGCATTCACGCTTTAGTGCATTTGCTCATTATGTGTCGACCAAGAGGTGTTCGCTGAAACACCTCTTCAGTCTTTTAATATAGACCCTCTTATAGTACTATATATACTTAAACAATTGCCAACCTCCTCAACACTCCACATCCAAAACTAGTGCTCTCTCTTTTTCATTCGCCATCTAAATATTTCCTACCTATAAATGTTTAAGGTGGACATTATACATCTTTCTTTCCATCCATTCTCCCTGTGTACTACTTTAAGCCATTAGTAGCTCCCCATATCTTTCATTATATCTAATATTTTCTCTCTTTCAATTGCTTTTCAACTTAATGAAACATATACTTCTACTGTTTTCATTTTCTTTCTGAACCTTCAATTTACTACAAAATTTCAAGTGTTCTTTACTCCACGTGAATTACCTCAGCTATACAATAACAACCAATATTTAGTGTTTATAACTGCATTATGACAATTACTTGACTGTTTGTGGCAACTGCGGTGGTGGTGCTGCGGTAGCGCTGTCGTCTGGCAGTAAGACATTGTTCCGTTCGATTCTCAGCTATAGAGTCTTCTGTCTGGAGACATGCGTGAATGGACGTACCTTTGTTGAAGGTTGTGCATCAGAGCTGGCAACTCGGCACATAAAAATCTACTACCAATCATTAACGGACCGGAGTTCCACTGTGGCAACCCCTAACCGGGAAAAGCAGAAAGACACAACAACTTGACTGTTTGTGGCATTACTTCAACTTGTTCATAAAACTGGAATACCTTGTGCATGAAAATTCATATAATTATATTTTGTTTACTTTATCTATGTTTTGTTATTTTAACTGTATATTGAGTTTACGTCTTGGTCAGCCTTTATGAAGCTTCTGCTGGAAATAGGCAATACCCACGTCAACCTATCTCAGTGACCACTCCACTCCACTCCACTCCACTCCACTCCACTCCACTCCACTCACCCAAAGCAATATATATAGCTTACATCTGCATACTGAAAGCAATATATATAGCTTACATCTGCATACTGAAAGCAATATATATAGCTTACAACATCTGCATACTGAAAGCAATATATATATATATATAGCTTACATCTGCATACTGAAAACAATATATATATATAGCTTACATCTGCATACTGAAAGCAATATATATATAGCTTACATCTGCATACTGAAAGCAATATATATAGCTTACATCTGCATACTGAAAGCAATATATATAGCTTACAACATCTGCATACTGAAAGCAATATATATATAGCTTACAACATCTGCATACTGAAAGCAATATATATATATATATATATATATATATAGCTTACAACATCTGCATACTGAAAGCAATATATATATAGCTTACAACATCTGCATACTGAAAGCAATATATATATATATATAGCTTACAACATCTGCATACTGAAAGCAATATATATGTAGCTTACATCTACATACTGAAAGCAATATATATAGCTTACAACATCTGCATACTGAAAGCAATATATATATATAGCTTACATCTGCATACTGAAATCAATATATATATAGCTTACAACATCTGCATACTGAAAGCAATATATATAGCTTACATCTGCATACTGAAAGCAATATATATATATATATATATAGCTTACAACATCTGCATACTGAAAGCAATATATATATAGCTTACAACATCTGCATACTGAAAGCAATACATATAGCTTACATCTGCATACAGAAAGCAATATATATAGCTTACATCTGCATACTGAAAGCAATATATATAGCTTACAACATCTGCATACTGAAAGCAATATATATAGCTTACAACATCTTGCATACTGAAAGCAATATATATAGCTTACATCTGCATACTGAAAGCAATATATATAGCTTACAACATCTGCATACTGAAAGCAATATATATAGCTTACAACATCTGCATACTGAAAGTGATATATATAGCTAACAACATCTTGCATACTGAAAGCAATATATATATATATAGCTTACAACATCTGCATACTGAAAGCAATATATATAGCTTACAACATCTGCAGATTATTACAAACCAGCTAACAGTATAACTTTCAAATTAAATGCCTCCTCCCTATAGAACTGGTTAAATAACACACTTGGTCTGCAAATAACCACTTAGTATTTGACACTGAAAAATGTGGGACTGCACAGTTTGGAAAGAAAATGATGCCAGTTAACTTTTACACAGACATTAAAAATGTATTAGGTTATTAATGACCTTGGTCAGTAAATCAATGATGGCCTTAACTTTGATTAATATACTGCCACAGTTGTCCACAAGGCCTACTGAAGATCACATGTGGTAATCAAAGAAAAGACCTGCCAGTCAAGGGATGTCAGAACTGAACAACTGCCCTGTATAGTTCTCTAACCCACCCTGTTATAAAGTATTATATATAATCCCATTGTAACAACTATTATTGATCATTCTTGATATTGTTTCGCTTTGCACACAAAACTGGAATACCTTACACATGTAAATATATTTTGTTTGCTTTTCCAAATTATGTTGGTTGTGTATACATTTGTACATATTTAAATGTATATTACATACTGATTTTGTTCCTGATCAATCTATCTGATGATTATCTCTTTGAGTTTCTGATGGAGAAGAGGCAATAGTCCAGTTGGGCTATCCCAGTAAATAAAATAAATAAATAAATAAATAAATAAATAAATAAATAAATAATCTTCTAAATGGGCCACCATGCACTTTAATTTTGCTGCTGTAGTCTTTACTTATTCTTAGTCTCCCTCCTTGGGATAAGTGACACAAACAGACTTGAATAAAGTTGTGTTGTCTGAAATGCAAGTATTAAAGACTATGGATGACACAGTGGCACAGTGTGTAATACTGTTAACAAGAGCGGACTTATTGCAACTGGTGCCCTAGGCAAAAGGGCTCCACAATGCCCCCACACCCCCCCATCCTTGTCTACCTACACCAAATAAATACTGGAAAAGTGCCCCTGATAAAGCAGCACCCTAGGCGGCCACCTAGTTGGCCTATGCCTAAGGCCAGTCATGCAAGAGGACCTCTGACTCCCCTCTTGACTTGTGATGACTCTTCTGGAGAGTCTGCATGTCCTTCCTGTGTTCATGTGGACTGTGTCTGGGAACTCCGTTTTTTGCCGCGTCTCAAAAAAATATGCAGCAGACAGATTTGTAACTCTAAATTATCAATAACTGTGTCTGTGGGTTTGTCCTCAAAATTTCGAAGGTTCCTTCTCGAACAGCATGTGGCCAAAACTGTTATAATATGAAATCATAATAATGAAAGTAGAGCTTGATTCGTTATTATGAGTTCGGCATTGTGAATGGAGATCTCGGTACAGTGAGGATCAAGGAATTTGCTCTTTTCTCACTGCAGTGTAATCTCAGAGTTGGTATATATAATATGCAGGGGGGGGGGCAGGGAGGCTTGCCCACCTGCTAAAATGTAAAAGGACATATGGACTTTCAAAACTGGAAGTTTGGTATGTCGAAAGTTGATCGCTGTGTTTCTGACATTTGCCATTTTAGGCTAGATGTTTTGGATTTCAATATAATAGTTTGTTTTTTTCCATAAAAATATTGTGCCTTTGAAATTTTGATGGTAAACTGTGTCTGTGATCTGTATGAGTATGATATTGCAGAAAGACCTAGTGATCTACTTCCTTTCTCTGCCTGTCCCTGTAAAAAACAAACTTTTATTTCGTGGTTTACATGGTCTATGCCTGGGCTACCCCCATGCCTGGAAGAATTTCTCATAGTACTTCAAAGCTTGCAGGCTGTGTATCAAAACAGCAACACTAAATGAATGACAGTGTGAACGTTATAACAAACAAAACAAAATTATATATGGAGAGAGAAATGTCGACCCTTTAATTTGCATTTATTTATTTTGCTGGCATGCCTCTAGTAGTACAGTGCATTATTTCAACAATAGAACAGGGGCTTATGCAAATAGGTAAAATATTTTACATGCTGCCAAAACAAGGACAGAGACAGACACTTTGAAGTGAGCACATGGAAAAAGTGTTGCCATTAATCAACATGACAAGTTTACTGCTACCCTTCCATACAGTCCATAGACAGAAAGACATAACTAGGGTGAGACAAGGTGTTAGAAGCTGTTTTCAGCATAATGACAATGGTGTAGGACTTCGTTACCAAGTTTATACTAATTTTGTGCATGTTTAGCAAACTGGTAGTTACATTTCTAGCTGTTTTTTTTTTGCTCCTTAACTTTGAGTTAAGGGGACCACCATTTGGGGGAATTGCATGAGGTGCCAGAGGGAACCACCATTTGGGGGAATTGCATGAGGTGCCTGATAACCTAGTTATAGTTCTGTAAAGATACAGTAATAATGGGTAGCAGACATGTTGACAAATGTGGTACTCTTTTAACTTGCAATGTAAAGCAGCAATACCGATGTGGTTATCTGTTTTCTGATAAGTACTTTTTTGACGTATCCTCATCAAGCAAACACATTTGCACAGGACTCTTAGTATGGAGCAACATTACACATTACAAGCAGTGCTTTTATAAATTATATATATATATATATATATATATATATATATATATATATATATATATATATATATATATATATCACCATCATCATCATCTCCCTTCGGCTTAAGGGGGTTAGGGGTCACCACAGCAGAACAACAGTCTGCATAACGATTGGCAGTGGAGTTTTACTGTGTCAAGTTGCCAGCCCGGCACCCAACCTTCCACAGAAGGCAGACACATGCATGCACTCACACCTAGGGCCAATTTAGTGTATCCAATCCACCTACAGCATGTATTTAGGATGTGGGAGGAAAGGGGAGCACCCGGAGGAAACCCACGCAACCACAGGGAGGACATGCAGACTCTGCACAGAAGGCACCCCAGCCGAGAATTGAACCGGAGAACCTCTTGCTGTAAGGTAGCAATGCTCACCACTGTAGCTGCCCCATAAATATACACACACACACACACACACAGACACACAGACAGACACACACACACACACACACACACACACACACACACACACACACACACACATATATATATATATATATATTTATTTATTATTTATTCTACATTTAATGGGAAAGTCCCACTGGACACACATTCTTTTTCAGCAGAGGCCTGGGGAGAAAAGTGCCATGTACACAATAAAATATTACATTAGACTGTTTATATACGGTTAGACTACATGCTATCATATATAGCATCCATACACTTTTTCTACTAATAATACTGTTGAAAAATAATGCATTTAAAAGGAGTTTAGACACCAAATACTTCAGAGAATTTTGGGATATATATATATATATATATATATATATATATATATATACATTATAAAACAGCTGGTAGGATGAAATATGTATAAATGATTGGATAGGATGGGTTCTGGGGAGAGAGGATAGGTATAGATAGGGAAATGAGTTGAAAGTGGAGGGGCTGATAGAGAGTAGCAGGTGGTATGGTCTAAAGGTGGGGTAAGCAGGAAGGTTGCAGACATACAGAAGAAGAGGAATAATTTAAATGGTGTAAATAATAATAGTATTGGTAGGTGTGATGTACATAAAGTCAGTTGGATATAGGAAAGGAAGATGACAGAGGGAGAAGCAGAGGGATGTAACAGGAGAAATGATGCTGGGAAGTAGAGCAAGGAAGGGGAAGTATTGGGGTGCGAAACAGAGAGAGATGTATTGTAGGCTGAATGTACTAGTAGGAGATTAGCATGGGTTGCTGCAGTTAGATAACCAAAGATGCTGAAGATGGGATTTTATGGCTATTTTGAAGGGGGTGAGGGAAGTTATATTTGTGATATTGGGGGGGGGGGGGCTGTTCCACTGCTTAGCAACAGAGTTACTTTAGAGGGAAGTGCCGGCGGAGTTACTGGTTTTTGTTACCTCTAGTAGGAGTTTCTGATTTGATCGTAGAATTCTAGCTTTGGTGCTTGGCTGAAGTAGGTTTTGTAGAGCAGAGATTTTGTCAGAGCAGTGAAGAAGTTTGTGGGCTGTTATAAGTTGGTTATAAAGAATGAGGTTGGGAAGTTCCGGCCAATCAAGAGCTTTTAGAGGAGTGCAGTGATGTGTTTGATGGGGCATATTTGTTGCAAATTTGGCAGTTTTATTATAGCAGGCTTGAAGAATGACAAGGTCTGATTTTCTGATATTGGTGAATACTGGTGATGCATATAAGAGTGTGGATATAAGGTGGGTACATACAATGCTGGCTCAGGTCAGTTAGGAACTGTTTGTTCCTGTATAGCATGGCAAGCTTTTATGCACTTTTTTGTGGTGGTGGATATATGTATGTCAAACTTCAATTGGCTGCCTATGATAACCCCCAAGTAGTTTTGTGTGTGTGACTGGTGATATGATTGTGTTGTTACTGGAGGTAATGTTAAAGTTAATAGTATGGGAGGGGTGATGCGTGGGTGGGAAATTAATAATCTGAGTCTTATTGGCGTTTAGTATTAGATGTGATTCTGAGAGCCAATGCTCAACAGCAAGAAAAGAGGATTGTGTTTGGTGGTGGAGGGTCTCAGGGGAGGGAGAGGTGCAGATGAGAGTGGAATCTGCGTATTGTATGATGGAGGCATGGAGTGTGGCTGTGTGTAGTTTGCTGGTAAAGATAGAAAACAGTAGTGGCCCAAGGATTGAAACTTGTGGGACCCTTAGTGAGACTGGCAGAAGTGAGGAGAGTTCCTGTTGCCATCTTACTGTCTGTTGTCTGCCTGTTAGATCATTTTTGAGCCAGGAAGTGGTAGATGGGCTCAGATTTAAATCTGTAAGTGTGTCAATGAGTTTGTTATGGTTTACCATATCGAAGGCCTTGGAGAGGTCTAAGAATATGGTTGAGACATAGCTACCATCATTTCTGTGTTTGTTGACTGTGTGTGTAAAGGACTTAAGAGCGGTAGTGGTGCTGTGTGAAGGCCTGAAGGCATGTTCTGTTTAGCTAGTAGATTATGAGAGTTTAGGAAAGTTAAGGTTTCTGTGTTTACAATCTTTCAAGGATTTTGAATAATGGAGAGAATATGGCGATTGGTCAATAGTTGGTTAGTTCTTTGGAGTTACCTCCTTTATGAAGTGGGGCGATATAGGCAATTTTCCAGAGGTGAGGAACTAAGCTTTCAGTTATAGAGCAACTAATGAGGATCATTATGGGATATGCAATAGCATTAGCAGCAATCTTTAGGAATTCAGCTGGTAGATTGTCCACAGAGAGGGCTGTAGGTTTAAGTTTTGTAAGCATCTTTTTAATAGTAGAGACTGGAACAGGTTGCATTGAGAAGCCCAGGTCAGTGGTACTGAGGGTGGGTGGTTTGATGGTAGTTGGAGGTGCATATGATTTAGCTAGGGTTAGAATGGAGTCTGTGAAGAATTTGTTGAACTGGGTTGCTATGTTTGTTGAGTTGTCTGATGGATCTACTATGCATGATCAAAGTTTCAGAAAGCCGAAACCCATATGGCCGAGACATTATGTTCAACATTTGAAATTTCAAACGTAAAAAAAAAAACGAACAAAAAACAAACGAAAAACCGACCTATACATTGGTAGCAGGGGGGCAACCCCAGCTGTACCACCCACACCCCCTGATATTTAAATATACCAACTCCGAGATCGGACTAGAGTGCGGAAAATGGAAATTTTCCCGTTCTGCGCTATATGGAGTTGTCCGTTCAGAACATTTGAACTTCCAATGTATATATATATATATATATATATATATATATATATATATATATATATGCATATATATATATATATATATATATATAGACATACATATGTGTGTGTGTGTGTGTGTGTGTATATATATATATATATATATATATATATATATATATATACACACACACACACACACACACACATATATATATATATATATATATATATATATATATATATATATATATATATATATATATATATATATATATATATATATATATATATATATATATATATATATATATATATATATATGCACACACACACACACACACACACACACACACACACACACGCACATACACACACGCGCGCTTGTATATTGACTGGCCATCACAGCAAGTGAGGAATGTTTGACTCATGCTGTTCTTTTTCTGTCTCAGTATGACTTCATACATCCCAAACGGGACTTCTTCAGAACTGCTGTAAATAGAAACTTCCACACTTAAATAGAATTACATGACCAATCAGCTGGTCCTCCAAAATAATCTAAAATTAATTAATTCACTTTCACATAAGCACATTAAAATTAAATTCGTACAAGAATATATAATATTTGACATTCCAAACTTTTAGGTTTAAGCACAGAGTTAACAGAACAAGCTTCGTTTAAATCTGGGGCAACCTGTGCATTTAAACTAAGTTACCACATTAGTTCCCTCGTTAATAAGTGTTCATCAATTATCCTACCCCTCACATCCTTTTTCAGTTGTTCCACAACTCTATATCTAAAATGATGAGTAGGATATTCCTTAACATGCCTATATAAAGCATTAGTATGCCTGCCATTCTTTATATCCCTTTCATGCTCATAAATCCTAGCCTTTACTTTTCTTATTGTTTTACCAATAGAAAAGGCAGGGTGTAGCTGAGAGCATGATGTAGAATTCTATTTAAGTGTGGAAGTTTCTAGTTACAGCAGTTCTGAAGAAGTCCCGTTTGGAATGAAAGCGCTAAACTGCTGGAGCTGTTTACACCAATAAAGTGCGGTCTGTTTGGTTTACTTTAGCCTTGCTAATTTTAGTTACTAGTATATTGGTCTGCAGTTTGTTTTCCAGTTTGTGGCAAATGACGTCATACGTGCAAAAGCAGACTTGGTTATACTGCTGACAAACATACCAACTTGTTAAACAGTCAGAAAAAGTTAACAAAACATATATTTTAAAAGAAATGTGACTTGCACCCCTCTGTGGGGGGGGGGGGGCTTCACCTCACTACCACTTACATACATGGTCATACAACATCATGGAAAGGCTCACTACCACTTACATACATGGTCATACAACATCATGGAAAGGCTCATTACCACTTACATACATGGTCATACAACATCATGGAAAGGCTCACTACCACTTACATACATGGTCATACATCATGGAAAGGCTCACTACCACTTACATACATGGTCATACAACATCATGGAAAGGCTCACTACCACTTACATACATGGTCATACAACATCATGGAAAGGCTCACTACCACTTACATACATGGTCATACAACATCATGGAAAGGCTCACTACCACTTACATACATGGTCATACAACATCATGGAAAGGCTCACTACCACTTACATACATGGTCATACAACATCATGGAAAGGCTCACTACCACTTACATACATGGTCATACAACATCATGGAAAGGCTCACTACCACTTACATACATGGTCATACAACATCATGGAAAGGCCCACTACCACTTACATACATGGTCATACAACATCATGGAAAGGAGGAAAATGCACAGAGAAGTGAAATCTGGTTTGCACAACCATGACCTCACAGCAGAGTGAAAATGATTCTAAACCATTCCAGGATCTGCAGTTTTGTGGGCTCTACCTCAGGCTCTTTACCATATTTCACCATATTCCATCTGCTCCTTTATAAAGTTCTTCACAATGTTTTTAGCGCATTTCTGATAATGAAAATGGATCCAGACACTCTCTGACATACAGTGTGTGTCTGTTGTGACTTTGTCCCTAGCTAGGACAAGCTGAGTAGAAGTTGCAACCACAGTGCAGAGGAGCAGCTTCCTTAAAGGGCAAGATAAACAGATTGCAACAGTTTCCTACTCCAACACTGTAGGAATAGGCATTCAGTACCTTCTTAACTCTTCATCCTGCTCTTCCTTATTTATTTGTTGACTTGGTAGGTGGTCTGGCCTGTTGACCTTTTTCAGCCATGACACATGCTCTCAAGGCGCACACAGGCATACATTCAGTTTTTGTAACTTGGCATACATATATTCAGTTGCTTACAACTGTGTGTACAGTACCATAGTGGTTATAACCGTTATGAAGAACAATTAATTGACAATTTGGCGGTTAACAGCCTAAGAATATTATACTAATTTATGCAGTAATTACATTATTTGCAATACATTTACATTATCTACAATGGCTGTAATAGTAACAGTGGCAATGTATTGGCCATTATCCCTGTAACAGTGCTGGAACAATACCAGCATGACTGATAAAGCAGCTTGAGTCACCATCTGGCTAAATAAACAATGAATTACTTCACTTTTATTGCTTCTTTGCAAATTAAACTTAAATGGGGAGTGCCAAAGCTGAATGTCTCACTTTCTCTCAATGACTGGTGGCCCAACATTACTATCGATTGTGTACATATCACCCTCAGCTCCATCTCCTTTATCAAATTATTTCAAATATACATTTCTGCTCTATTTCAGTCTGCAGTGGTGCAGCAGTAGTGTTGTTGCCTCACAGCAAGAGGTTCTCCCGTTTGATTCTTGGCTGGAGTGCGGGGAGTGCCTTCTGTGTGGAGTCTGCATGTCCTGCGGTTGGATGGGCGTTCAAAAGACATGCGTAAATGGGCGTGCCTTCGTTGAAGGTTCAACATCGAGCTGGCACCTCGGCGTTCATGAAAATCTACTGCCAATCATTAGTGGACCGGAGTTCCGCTGTGGTGACCCCTAACCGGGAAAAGCCGAAAGACAAAGAACAATATTTCTGCTCTATTTCATTTTATATCACTGTGAACAGAAAATGTGATATTTTCATCTGACTTTTTCCAACGTATAGCTTTCTAAATACTTGCAACTTTGAAATTCCTGTTGCATCTGGAAGTACACTAAAGTGCACATTTTATAATTTAAATGCAACCATTTTTGGTACCTTTTTTCTTGCAATTATCACCAAGGACAACTACACTTTGATGTTCAGTGTTATAACAGTCACAACAAACTACAAGGACAGTATCATAAAAACACTTTGCAAATGCAAACAAGAAAACTCATCTTTATTTTGTGCACTGCATACTACACATATTCATCTACAGTGATAGCTCTGAACAGGCAAAAATGGCAGAGTGTAAACATCATCTTTACTCTGCACAGTACGTTTTTCACTCATTGTGCATGATATGTCTGCTGTTCTCAGCTGTTATCAGGGTATAGATACTAAAATTATTTTTATTAAAGTGAAAAGCTACTTTACAACATACCTGTGCATATGATAAATAGTCATTCTCATTCTCTTGCCTTACTTTTTCCCAGGATGCCACTGGCAATAAATAAATGTGCATATAGATTATATAAATATATGCTGTCATGTACTGGGCAAATAATATATTCCATTATCTAATAAATTATCCCACTGATGATTATACAACACTATTGCAAATACAGATATCACAATCTATTGATAAATTCTATCCAGTAAACAATGTATTAACCGGACCATGATAACTTTACAGGTATTCTGTCAACCATAATGTAAATATTATGGCTAATTTATATATCCAGTTACATTCTTTGTTAGTTAACATTTCCTGTAAACCCAATCTATTAGGTAAATATGGTCTGATTTTATCAATACCCACAAACCTAAAAGTAGCTCCTGGATGCTTACAAATGTGCTTATATAAAGCACTAGATTCTTTACTTGTCCACCAGAATCAATTAATGTATCGTATATGGATTTAATGCATTTTGACAGCATGGTTTATAATAATTTCTTATTTTTCAGAAGCTTTTAAAATATGAACAAGCACATTTGCAAATTATGTCATTTCACAGTGCCTCTTGATAGAGGTCCGTGAGTCTAGGTTGATAAAATTTGCACTGAAGAAGGCATGGTTAGCAGCAAAACTGGTATATAAAAACTGATCTATGGACCATCTTTCTATATGGATTAAAACAAAAATCTCTTTACTTTAGGTGGATTGTTATTGCTGACTATTTCCCTAATGCTGGTATTTGGTTGGCTTGATTTGATTGGATACTATGCATCAGAAAGTACTAGGGAAACACCTGTATGGATTTTTTGAACACCTTATGCAAACTTACCAAAATAGCTAAGTGATGTCCCACCAAGATAAGGACAATGGTAAATATTTTGACGTCAGCAGACTCGGTGCCACAGTCAGTCAGCCAGACATACTGATATCTATTTACACATCCATTAATTGCTGTGATAATGGGTAGCAGTAAACCTCTAGTCAACCAAAGCCTGAGTACCGGCTTCATCTCAGCTGAGTGGAGGACAGCCACTGTCATCCCTTTGCACAAAGGTGGTGTGTCCACCGATCCAGGTAATTATGGGCCCATCAGCCTAACTAGCCTGATTTGCAAGACCATGGAGCGGGTTATCATGGACCTCATTAACAAGGACACTGGCAACTTCCAAACACTCAATCCCACACAACTTGGTTTCATCAAGGGGAGGTCATGCCTCTCAAATTTGGTTGACTTCTTTGAGATAGTCACCAAAGCCATGGACGAGGGAAAGACAGTGCACAACACCTACCTTGACTTGGGCAAAGCCTTTGATACTATTCCCCATTTGAGTATAATAGATGGGATTTCTGAGCTGGGCATCAATCCGTATGTTACCAGATGGGTAGCAAACTGGCTCACTGATAGAACCCACCTAGTCAAAATTGGAGAAGCCACCTCAAGCAGTAGACCCATAATGAGCAGTGTGCCCCAGGGATCAGTCTTGGGGCCTTTTTTGTTTGGGATACACTTTTCTTAGGTGCAGGCAAAAAATCAGTGTGCTATGGCTTACCAAGTTTGTAGACTGCAAGCTGGGTGCTGTCATCAGTTCCCCTAGTGATGTGGACATCTTCCAAGAGGGTCTCACCCAAACAAATGTATGGTGCCAGAAACATGGCCTCAAACAATGCCAAAAAATGCATCATCATTCCCTTTGGGGAGAGTGATGTCCCCATACATTATCACATTAATAACAAGGTCCTACACACACAATCAGTTGTGAGGGATTCGGGCACCCAGGTTGATAGACTGACTTTTGACCACCATATTGCCTGTGTTGTACAGAAAGCTTTCTACCTGGCCCACTTCATTAGTAAGGGTATCTCATCCAAGAACAAGGAGGTGATAACATCCCTGTATTCTTCCCTTATAAGACTCCATTATTCAGTACAACGCCCCTTTCAGCATGTACCTCACAAAGCACATGCAGCAGCTGGACAGACCACAGAGGTTTCTCACCAGGAGACTTCAGGGCCTCAAACATCTACCCTACATAGATAAACTAAAAGCCCTGTCCCTCTACTCAGTCTCATACAGACTCATCAGAGGTGACCTCTGTCAGGCATACAAAGCAATCTCAGACCCCATCTTGATGGGATTTCTGCATAGCCCCAAGTCAAGCTCCACTAGAGTAACCTGCATGCACAACTTCAGCCTGGTCTGTGAAATCAATAGGACTTGCTGGCAGGACAGATTTGTGTCCCAGAGACTCCCCCATCTGTGGAATAGACTCCCTCTCCACATCAAGCAGAGTACCTCATTATCCCTTTTTAAGCGCAAACTGGATAACTGGATGGGGAAGAGAAAATACACCCCTGGGATTCTGCCTGTGTCCCTGCTGGACAGGGGCATTGGGTGCTGACTTGTCAGAACATGGGCTAATTCTTGGCTAGGCTTGTAAGAACCTCAGGGCCAATAGCCTAGCAACTTCTGATAATCATATGATCGTATGTGTGATACAGCTTCAAACTACAATGCAAGGCATCAGCTCTGATTTGCTCTTTCAGTTTTGATAGTCATTTATCTACTTCAGTCCCTCTAAATGAAAATACATTTGCCCATAGTGACACAGGTCATTACAGTGTAAAACTCAGGACATTTTGACAAATTAATAAGAATATGATTTCATTTTCTTTAATTTGCAAACTTTCAAAATGCATATGATGCATTGCACTGCATATGGACCACAAAGCTTATGTACTTAGTTGTAATGTCTGGCGGTATTTTCACTAGTCACCATCCAAGTGAATGATTTCCTTTTATAGCAGTTAAGTATGAATTACTACAGCTGTATTTCATTTCCTCATACAGCATGTAAATGAATGTAGTTATTTTTATTTATGCTGTAGGCCACCATCTATGTACAAACACACTGGCATTTACTATTCATAGGAATGAAATTGCTGCCCATTGTCTGAAAGCCTGGGATTGCGTGCAAAAAGGTATGAAGCCGGTAAGTCCAACTAGAGGTGACATAATCTACTCTCTGGCTAGACATGGTTTCTATAGCAATACAATTTCCCTTATACAATGGGATTTGGTGAAAAAAATAAAATATACAGGTCTTAAATCAAAGGTGCAATGTCTGCATTCATCAGCATGGAATGGAACCAAAGCAGCAGAGGTTGTGCAGTGAAGCATACGGGAAGTTGCATGTTGGAGACTGTTAGAAAAATATGTATTAACATATGTGTGCAATGCTTATTTTAAATAAGGGAAGATTAACACGTTTTTATTCTATATGCAGCATTAGTTCTATTTGAAACTGAAAACATGCTTTTCTGAAATTGTGCTTTCTGACACTGCAAGATGCACTCTGACCTAGTTTGCTAGCACAGCAAAATACATGTTTATGCCTTGGAAATGTACTGGAAAGCAGGTGATTTTCTGCTAGGTCAGGAAATTAAATGAAGAATAATAATAATTTCTGTAGATCCATTCATTATGGACAATAAGCTCTATTCGTGCTAATGAAAAAGTGCACAAGCTGCAAGAAAGTTAGATACTATAAACAATGAACTGCTTCAGAAATCTGTACTTGCATTGTGCTTGAATTACCCATAGTACCTAGACTTGTAACATCACATAGCAAGAAAGTTATAATTGACCGGTGGTCGTCAAGGCCATCCTGTTTATTGAAAAATCTTTTTTTTAAACTTTGAAGAGTCAGCTAGAAATGTGAGAAACATCTGAATTGTGAACTGGTGATCTGCTACGTCAGTCTTAGTGGGCAATGTCTTGAAAGAAAGGTATAATAATTGTGACACTTCCTCATTTAGTCAGACAAACTCTGTAACTGCATTTTTTTGTCTCCTTGCACAATAATAAAGATACCTGAACTGAACCTTATGCTTTTGGTCTTTTGAAGTATTTTTCTTTGACAGAGACAAACAAGCCTGCCCTTTTTTGTAAACTCAGTCATGTTTCCCCAACATCACACACTTCCCCGACCTGGCAAGGCTAATTTATGAATGGATAGACATATCTGAGCTCAACTGTCATGCTCTCAGGAGCAGTGCCTTACCTCTGGAGAGATGGAAGATGAATGCATAGCTTTTGTTCTGGGAGAGCTATGATATACAGCAAATTTTTCATATTGCTTATTGCAGTTTATCTACTGTAACTAAATGTACAGTTTAAATTAATGATTTATGTATTGTCTTCCTCCGCTTTATGAAACATCTGACTATTACTACAGGAAGCACACAACTCTGTTTTGAATACCTCTGTATTTGTAACTGGTTGCCTATGTAAACCTTGGCTCAAGATGATTGTCACTGCGGAAGTGACACTGATCACATTTGCAAAATGGGGAAAGGGGTTGAGGGTGGATAGTTCATTGGCCTGCAGTCCCAGCGACCATGAAGGAGCTTAGCCCAAATCTCCAAATGCCACAAACCACTGTCTGGTTAAGTGACTTGCTCAAGGTTATACAATGAGTAAATAAAGGTGTAAAGATTCAAACCCTACACCCATGACACAGGAAGCAGCTTAGAAACAAGTCAGAGCTTTAGTCCTCTGTGCTCACTTCCATACAATGTTACTTTAGGAAATATTCCACACGTTTGTGCTAGACTGATATTTCACAAATGGTGCCATTGTTTTTATGTACTCATCCCTCATTAGACCCATTATAGAATACAATGCCCCATTTGGTATGTACCTCTCAAGACATCTGCAACAACTGGAAAGGCCTCAGAAATACCTCAGTAAAAGAATCACAGGCCTAAAGCAGATGCCCTACGCTGACCGCCTTAAAAAACTCCAGCTATACTCTGTCGCATATCGTCTACTCAGAGGCAATCTCTGCTTAACATACAAGGCCATGTCAAACCCAGAGCTGTTGGACATGCTACACTTAAAGAAATCCCAATCCCTCAGAGCTACACGCTCCAGGGATCTAAACCTTGTCATCACAATAAACAAAACATGTTGGAGGGATAGGTTCCTGACCCAGAGACTCCCCAGACTCTGGAATAGATTGCCCATACATGTCAAGCAGAGTGCCTCTTTGGACCTCTTCAAGAGGAACCTTGACGATTGGATGGGAGAAAGGAAATTCACCCCAGGGATCACGTCAGTCGCCCTGCTAGACAGGGGTCCAGGAAAGTAAATAATGTGGGAAGAAATAGCCAGGGAATTGTTATGGCTAGGCTTGTATAGGCCCTAGGGCTGATAGCCTAGTACCAACCTATGAACCTATGTACACCTGAGTATGTGAACAGCTACAAACAAACACAGTCTATGGACTAGGGATTCTACATGTTATTTTGTGGACTTCTGTACCTTTTGTTCTGCACATTTTGTAGTAAAAAGGCAGGTAAAATGAATATGGACAGCTGAAAATGTTTCATACCCCTTCGTCACCTCTAAAAACTTTTATTCTAGTTTGTGTAATAAGTAGCATAGTGTCTACTAAGACAAGGAGGAGACAAGGAGTCATTCTTTAGATGTAGATTGGAATATGATCATAATTAATTCAGAAACTCATGCGGCTGGGTAAATGTGTTCTTACTCGCTGTGTATTTTGTTTGTGTGATTCAAATACTAATGCGATGTTATCTTATGGTTCAAGAATCCTAAACCTGTTCAGATAGGAAAGGCTTACTATAGTGCTAGCTTGAAATTTTCAATTAATTTCTATTTTGGCTTATACTACAGTCTGTCTTACACAATGGCACATTGTAAGACATGATTCTTAGCCATTTTCATTCGGCCACCTGATTACGACTGCAGAAAGGACACTTTCATATAAATGACAGTATAGTCATATGTTCACTTAGGCACACATAGCATATGACAGCTGTATTTCAAGACATGAGTTGCAAAAAATCTACAAACCTACACATTTTAGAAACTGATGTTTTTCTCATAATGTTAATAAACTAATTTTGTAGTTATATGGGCAGGTGGATAAGAAGTAAAGTTAACAGTCACCTGTGTTTGTGTGTGTGTGTGTGTGTGTGTGTGTGTGTGTGTGTGTGTGTGTGTGTGTGTGTGTGTGTGTGTGTGTGTGTGTGTGTGTGTGTGTGTGTGTTTCATGTTATTTTCTGTAGTACTGTGGAGCCTCTGTTCTGTGTACTGTGCAACCGTATGTTTCTCTACTGAGATGCACTTTATAGACTGATTCCAACTATTATCTGGCAGTGAACTGCCTAGAGATTTTCTCTATGACTACAGCTAATGAAGCCAAAGAGATTGCACCCCCTTCATATCCTTACATTCAGGCATAATGTATAATGTCTAAATGGGCATATATTGGCACATCCTGATTTAAATTACACTTAGTGTTTATTTTTATTTATTTATTTTTTATTTTTGCTAAGCAGTACAGTCAATAGCAGGAATGTGAGAAATTTGTTCAGGATAAAAACAAAAAATGCTATTCTTCAAAATGCATAAACCACTTGCAACATAAATTATGGCGTGAAGAAACATGAAGAAAGAGAATAGCTTGTAAAAAAGGGATGGCAAGAAGAGGAAGGCATAATGCCAGGACTAAACAGGACTGTACAAAGGGTTAAAATGAATGTTGAGAGCGAACTGGCATGGCAGGGGGTTAAGAAAGAACAGCACAACTGTAACTTGTACAGATGGAGAGCAGAATGTAGGAAAACCAGAGGTGGGGGTTAAAATCAGAGGAACAAAAAGGGATAATGTTTATTTCCACATCTATACTAAGTACTGAGCAGATAGCAAAAAAATGTGCTTCAGCTTGGGAAAAGGAAACAGGTCTTGCAAGAAATGCTGTTACAAAGTGATGGGGAATTGTATAATGCTATTGTGACTCTAGTAGGCATTCTGTTAAAAGAAGAGAAAGCAAATACAGATCTAGACGTACTGCTCAAAAGTACACAGACCTTCACTGAATTCATACTATTTATACTGAAAAGGTAAAAAGGTGCATTTGGGAGCATTTTGGATAATAGGTGCAATCTATAGAAATTAAGGAGGGCAGAGACCATTTACATTTGAATTCCTAACAAGACCTAAATTTGAGTACAAGACATGCTTTCACCAAAATTATTAATACAAATATTAGCAGAATCCAAAGATAATTATTTCAAAAGCAAAAGATTTTTGGAAACAAACTTATCCTAAAAGACCAATTTATGTGAGTTAGAATTCCTTGTGATATTGGCACTTGCGAAGGGGCATAACCTACATACACATAGGCCACAAGGCTTGGGTTACATTATGACTGAAGTCAGAGTAATTTAAGAAATGCAGAGAATATGATCAAAGATGAACATACTACTGATGTCCTCATGTGTCTGTGCTTGTTCAGTGAAAGAGTGGTTAACTAGCAGAGTATATTGTCAATCACTATCAGAAGGGAAAGACAAAATGAATAACAAGTGGTAGTCATTTATGTTCAAGGATGGTTAGTACGTTAATTAATTAACTGATGTGGCTAAAAAAAGAGGGGTTTAGGGCAACCGAGTGAATGATGTTTTAGAAAAAAAAAACACAATCCAAAATGGCATTCAACAGAAGTTCTTAGAGTTATGATTTTTCTAGATATGGGTTTAGATAAAGCACTACATACAGCCAAAGCAGGATTATTCACGTACAAGGTTCAATAGCTGGACAGTGTGTCATCAGAGATGCTACACAAGATAGCACATACTGTGGTGTAACTTTTAATGACACCACAACATTCAGTTGTGTTAGAGGTACATATATACTCACACACACATGCGCGCGCACTACTGGCAGAAGAAAAGGTCATGTGTGAAACTGTCTATTTGTTGCAGTTAGCACCACAAAACTGCACCACTCCCTGCACCTCTGTCATTCCATTTCTTCCAAGCTCTCTCTAAAATATCTTACTGGATTTTGTCTGTAACACCCATTTAGTGAGCTCATTCTACTTGCTCACAACCCTCTCCATGAGAAAACACTTCCTTACAGTCAAAAAAAAAAAACAGCTCCATTCTAATTGTAGTTTGTGCAACCTCCACCCTTCCATTTACTGCCAGTGATGCAGTAAATGTCATGTTAGTCCTGACATTTATTTATTTATTTTATTTTACATTTGTTTACCAGGAAAGTCCGAATGGACAGGTGTCTTTTTTCAGCGGAGGCCTGGGGAGAAAAGCTCCAGTTAGTACATATACAAAACAAATATGAATAATATCCAAATACGTAGGTAAGACGTATCAAAGTACAACTGGCAGTAGCTGCATTGCATAACTTAACTGTGAGTTATATACATCAGTAAAGGATGAGAAACCAGTAATTTGTAGTACATTGGTATACAGTGTGCTATGCTCACAAGAATTACACAATCCAACAGTACATTAGAATAATTTTATGCAGGCATGAGAAGATATAGATAGTAAGGGAGTGAAAAGATTGCAGTATAAGTAAGATCCCAAAGTGTGTGTCAGTAGCATTTAGGCAATGATAAATAAAAGTAGGTGATTAGAAAATAGGTTATATTATGATATTAATACTCATAGTTTCTGTGTGTTTAATTAGCCAGGAAAATTTGTAGAGGAGACAGGTGAGAGTGAGTTGGTATCTGTCAACTGAGGGTGGAGCATGGGCAGAGCTACTTGCTAAGAAAGTGTTGTTTTAGACTAGTTTTGAATAGAGGTAAGGATGTTTTGGAGGTAATGTTTACTGGCAGTTCATTCCAGATTTTAGCTATGTAGTTAGCAAATAGGGAATCCCCTGCTTGGTTTCTGGATAAGTAGCTTCTTAATTGGTGTTTGTTGGAGGAACGTAGTGTTCTATTGGTAAGACAGGGTTGAAGAAGGGTTTGTAAGGATGGTATTTTGTCTTGATCTGAGCGGAGTTTCTGGGCCATTGTCAATTCTGTATTGTGTATGAGATGGGGGAGTTCTAGCCAGTTGAGTTGCTTGAGTGCGAGGCAGTGATGTGATCTAGTTGGTGAATTTGTGGCATATCTTGCAATTTTATTATAGCAGGATTCAAGTTTTTGTAGTTCAGATTTCTTGAGATTAGTGACAATGGGGGCTTCATATAATAAGCTGGATATTAAATGTGTTTGGGCAATAGCTGATTTGGTATTTTTGGTAAAATACTGTTTATTCCTGTATAAAGTACCTAGTTTTTTATGCACCCCTTTCACTGTTTGGGAAATGTGAATATCAAATTTAAGTTTGCAGTCAATTTCTGCTCCTAACAGTTTAGTGTGTGTTGATGATGGTATTGTTAACTGAGTAGATGAAGAAGGTACTTGAGGGGGAGCAGTTTTATAAGGGAGGAAGACCATTAGTTTTTTTTTTAGGGTTTAAGATTAGGTTAGCATTTGTGAGGCAGTCCTCTACTTTATGAAAAGCTTTTTGAGTTAGATTCTGAAGATCCAAGAGAGAGGGTGCAGAGCAGATCACTGTGGAGTCGTCTGCATATTGGATGAGTGATGCATAAGTGATTGCTAGAGGGAGCTTGTTAGTAAATATAGAGAATAGAAGTGGGTCTAAGATTGAACCTTGAGGAACTTCCAAGAGTGACTGGTAGTAGGGGTGACAGAGTTTGTTGCCAAGAGACTGCTTGTTGCTATCATGTGAGGTAATCTTGGAACCATGCAAGTGTGGAGTTTGAGGAAATGAAGGTCAGTGAGGATATTTAGTAGGTTAGTATGAGAGACCATGTCAACGGCTTTTGACGGGTCTAAGAAGATAGAAGAGACATAGTTGTTATTGATCCTATGGGAGTTGACAGTGTTAGTGAAAAACAGTGCAGTGGTTGTGCTATGGTATGGTCTGAATCCATGTTGGGTATTAGTTAGGAGATTGTTAGTAAGAAGGTAGTCAGTAACCTGCTTATGAACTACTATTTCAATAATTTGTTATAGTGGAGACAATATTACAATTGGTCTATAGTTATTTAGTTCAGTTGATGGGCTGTCTTTGTGTAGGGGAATGATATATGAGGTTTTCCAGATTGGAGGGACCTGGTGTTCAGTTATGGATCTATTGATTAGTAATGAAATGGGGTATGCTATACATTCTGCTGTTATCTGTAAGTATTCAGCAGGTAGACCATATGCAGTTAGTTTGGTGGGTTTTAATTTGTTCAGCAGTATTTTGATAGTGTCAGTTGCTACTGGTTTAAGAGGGAATAGTGGTGTGTTGCGGGGATTGGGGGTTTGGTTATTGAGGGAGTTTGAGTTTTGGATAGCCCTAGTATGGTTTCTGTAAAATATTTGTTAAATTGAGTAGCAATATTGTCTGATTTGTTGGTAGTGATAGTGGTAGTTCCTGTTTTCCCCTGGTAGAAGGATATTATTTATAGTGGACCATCATTTTTGTGGATTTTTGTGGTAACTGGTTTGTATTTCAGTGTAGTAGTTGACTTTATCTATTTTAATTTGTTTTTTTTTAGCTTTGTTTCTAAGTTCCTGCTAAGTTTGCTGTGTGAGTTGGGACTTATTTGATTTCCAGGTAGACCAAGCCTTATCTCTAAGTCTGAAAAGGTTTAGTGTTTCTTTTTTTACCCAAGGGGCTACTTCATAGGTTGGTAATAGGCTATTGGCCCTAGGGCCTATACAAGCCTAGCCATAACAATTCCATGGATATTTCTTCGCACAATATTTACTTCCCTGGACCCCTGTCTAGCAGGGCGACTGACGTGCTCCCCAGGGTGAATTTCCTATCTCTCATCCAATCATTAAGGTTCCTTTTGAAGAAGGCCAAGGAGGCACTCTGCTTGACATATATGGGCAGTCTATTCCAGAGAATGGGGAGTTTCTGGATCAGGAACCTATCCCTCCGGCATGTTTTGTTCATTGTGATGACACGTTTTAGATCCCTGAAGTGTGTGGCTCTGAGGGATTGGGATTTCTTTAAGTGGAGCATGTCCAGCAGCTCAGGGTTTGACATGGCCTTGTATGTTAAGCAGAGATCTCCTCTGAGTAGACAATATGCCACAAAGTATAGCTGGAGTTTTTTTAGACAGTCAGCATAGGGCATCTGCTTTAGGCCTGTGATTCTTTTAGTGAGGTATTTCTGCAGCCTTACCAGCTGTTGCAGATGTCTTGTGAGGTACATTCCAAATGTGGCGTTGTACTCTATAATGAGTCTAATGAGGGATGAGTACAGTAGGACAATGACCTCCTTTTTTCTGGATGAAAAGCCCTTAGTGATGAGGTGTGCCACATAGAAGGATTTCCCGACTGTTGTGGCAATGTGATTATCAAAGGTGAGACCACTGTCCACCTGTGTAACTAAGTCTCTCATCACACTTTCGGTGTTTAGTGCACTGCCACATATGGGGTAATTCATGGGTACATGTTTTTTTCCCAAAGGGGAGAACTATACATTTCTTGGCATTAAGCTTGAGCCCATGGCTCTGGCACCAAGCATCTGTTTCTGTAAAGCTCTTTTGTAGAATATCCACATCATTTGGGATTCAATAATGGCTCCCAGTTTGCAGTCATCTGTGAACTTTGTTATCCAGAGTCCCTTAGTGTTGGCCTGTACTTCAGAGAAGTAGATGCCAAACAAGAGCAGTCCCAAGACTGAACCCTGAGGTACACCACTTGTCACTTGTCTGGAGCTGGATTTGAATTTGGCTACTTTTACAGTTTGGGTTCTGTCAGTAAGCCAGTTGGCAACCCATCGAGTGATGTAGGGATTTATGCCCAGCTTAGTAAGTTTATCTATGATTCCAGAGTGGGTGATGGTGTTGAAGGCCTTGGCGAGGTCCAGATAGGCTGTGTGGACCTGCCTTATCCTCGTCCACAGCTCTAGAGACTGATTTGAAGAAGTCAATCAGGTTCAGAAGACAAGATCAGCCCTTCACAAACCCAAACTGGGAGGGGTCCAGTGTTTGAAGGTTACCAATGTCTTTGTTTATAAGTTCCATGACAGTGCGTTCCATGCCCTTGCAGATCAGGCTCATCAGACTGATGGGACAGTAGTTCCTGGGATCCAAGCTGGATTCCCCCTTGTGGAGAAGGATAACTGTAGCTGTGCGCCACTCAGTGGGCACGAAGCCTGAGGTGAGGCTATGATTAAACATGACACTTAGGCGAGGTGCCAGTTCATTTTGTAGTTCATGTAGTACACAGCCTGGGATGTCATCTTGTCCCATGGATGCTGTATTCTTAGCTTTGGAGAGTGCAGTTTCTACCTGTGTGGCTGTGATTACTGGAATTTGGCAATCTTTTGGTATTGAGATGGGCCCTTTAGGGGGTGAGACGGGGGTGAAGTTGGCACTAAATTGATCTGCCAGGATATTGGCAATATCCTTAGGATCAGTATATTGAATGCCATTCTGTTGTAGCTCAGAACAGATCTGAGCATTGCCATTTAGATTCTTGACATAACTATAGAATGCTCTGTGGTTGTCTTTGGAATCGTTGGCAATTTTATTCTCATAACTAGCTTTGGAGGATTTTATGAGGGATCTCAGCTTCTTACTGAGGCTGGTAAGGGAGTTTTTTGCATCCTGGGATTTTCCTCTTTTCTGCAACAGTTTCTTTTTTCTGTTGTATAGTTTGTTTGTGGCAGGGAACCACTAGATTGGCTTCCTTTTTTTGGAGGAGAGCATCTTGGTTCTATTTGAGATGGCACGATTCATGCACAAGTGGATGTGCTCGTACAGTGCCTTAGTGTAGGATTCAGCAGTCGAACTTTCAGCTCCCATCTGCATGGGTGTCATGAAGTTTGTCACTTCTAACTTGAGTAGCATGACGTTGGCTTTGGAGAAGTTTTTTTACAGAGATTTCCTTACTGGGGGGTGGGGGTGGGATGTGGATGTCAAGGGTGAGTTGCTTATGGTCAGACCTGACCAATGAGGGGGTGACTACTGGTGTGGAGCATCTATCTCCCATGTTGGTAATGACCAGGTCTAGGATATTGAAGCCCCTGGTGGGACAATGGATTAGTTGATCCAGGGCGTTGGAATTTATGAATTCCAAGAACCGTTGGGAAAAGGTGTTGGTACTCGAGTAATTTTCCCAGTTAATGGCAGGGTAGTTGAAATCACCCAGTAATAGGGTGTTTGGTTGTATCTTAATATTTTCCAGTATGTTTAGAAAGGTGCAGTGAGAATCTTGGGGCATGGTGGGGAATCTGTAACAAGTTACAATTTGGATTGCAGTCTTACCTAATGTTAGTTGCACCTGGAGAATTTCAGATGCATTGTGTTGGGCAACTCACCCATATCTCATTTCTCTTCTAGGTGCTACAGAATATAGCCGCAGGCTGTCAAGTGTTATTCACACTAGTCCTCTTACTATTCCCAGGCTGTCAGGTGTTAGTCACACTAGTCCTCTAACCATTCCCAGGCTGTCAGGTGTTAGTCACACTAGTCCTCTAACCATTCCCAGGCTGTCAAGTGTTATTCACACTAGTCCTCTTACTATTCCCAGGCTGTCAGGTGTTAGTCACACTAGTCCTCTAACCATTCCCAGGCTGTCAGGTGTTAGTCACACTAGTCCTCTAACCATTCCCAGGCTGTCAGGTGTTAGTCACACTAGTCCTCTAACCATTCCCAGGCTGTCAGGTGTTAGTCACACTAGTCCTCTAACCATTCCCAGGCTGTCAGGTGTTAGTCACACTAGTCCTCTAACCATTCCCAGGCTGTCAGGTGTTAGTCACACTAGTCCTCTAACCATTCCCAGGCTGTCAGGTGTTAGTCACACTAGTCCTCTAACCATTCCCAGGCTGTCAGGTGTTAGTCACACTAGTCCTCTAACCATTCCCAGGCCGTCAGGTGTTAGTCACACTAGTCCTCTAACCATTCTTTTGCTTTTTCAGTATCATCTTTGTTAACTTAGTGGCACCTTAATTTAACTATCTCCAGAACTGCCCATGATACAATGGGTACAGGATGTTTGGACCCCACCGATTCGACCCCGGACAGTTGGACCCCAGTAAAAAATGTAACTTAAGTGAAACCGAAGCACATCAAAGCAAAAACAGAAATGAAAGACTGTCTAAACATGATTAAAATTGGTTTAGAAAGCATTTCTTTTCTACTTATGTGCTTTGACTACACTTACGTTAAACTAAATGCAAATTGGAACGTAATATATACAAAAACAGTAAGTGCAAAAAAAAAAAAGTTTGCTGACTAATCCGGAAGTTCACGGCATTAACTAGTCCAGAGTTTCTGTATAATGATAACGTTATAATTACATAAAAATAAAGAAAATTAGCGATAAAACAACAAGTAAGGATTAAAAATAAATGATATTTAAAAATGAAAACATAATGGGCAGTCATTTTGACAGATATCTACTTTGATGTTCTGTTTTTTCCCTGCTGAAGTTAATGGGCTGTGGGTGTAAACAGTAGAGGCAGTGATCATTGTGATAGTGAAATGGATGTTGGCCCTAGAATTCCACTTCTAAGCTTTGAACTACTTTATACTTTTTAGAAATAAATTCTTTAGTCATTAAAAACAGTGTTTACTTAGGAATGTTTGTGCACTGTAGATGGATTAGACTGTATTGTGTGTATGTTTGTCTTTGCACTGCAATCAAGTCAAGTCCTCTGCAGCACTACACACTATCAATGTTGCTGGAAATCAAGAGTGCTTGCATTTACTCATACATCCACATCCACTTTCCTGAGGTTCTGATGTGCTTTGATGGCAGACGGTGGGAAATGGTGAAAATTGCATGTTGCTGCTTGAGCGTTGGTGGTAGTATAAATGTTCAAGATGAAGAAGCCATATTAACCTGAATAAAAATTGATTTCATTTAGTTTTAAATAAATTATTTATAGTAGATAATAGATTAGTTCATAGGTACATAGGTTGGTACTAGGCTATCAGCCCTAGGGCCTATACAAGCCTAGCCATAAGAATTCCCTGGCTATTTCTTCCCACACTATTTACTTCCCTGGACCCCTGTCTAGCAGGGCAACTGACATGATCCCCGGGGTGAATTTCCTTTCTCCCATCCAATCATCAAGGTTCCTTTTGAAGAGGGCCAGAGAGGCACTCTGCTTGACATGTATGGGCAGTCTGTTCCAGAGTCTGGGGAGTCTCTGGGTCAGGAACCTATCCCTCCAGCATGTTTTGTTTATTGTGATGACAAGGTTTAGATCCCTGGAGCGTGTGGCTCTGAGTGATTGGGATTTCTTTAAGTGTAGCATGTCCAACAGCTCTGGGTTTGACATGGCCTTGTATGTTAAGCAGAGATCGCCTCTGAGTAGACGATATGCGACAGAGTATAGCTGGAGATTTTTAAGGTGGTCAGCATGGGGCATCTGCTTTAGGCCTGTGATTCTTTTAGTGAGGTATTTCTGCGGCCTTTACAGTTGTTGCAGATAGGTACATACCAAATGGGGCGTTGTATTCTATAATGGGTCTAATGAGGGATGAGTACAGTGGGACAATGACCTCCTTTTTTCTGAATGAAAAGCCCTTAGTGATGAGGTGTGCCACAGAGAAGGATTTCCTGACTGTTGTGGCGATGTGGTTATCGAAGGTGAGACCACTGTCCACCTGTGTCCCTAAGTCTCTTATCACACTTTCGTTGTTTAGTGTACTACCACCTATATGGTAATTCATGGATACATGTTTTTTCCCAAAAGGGATAACTATACATTTCTTGGCATTGAGCTTGAGCCCATGGCTCTGGCACCAAGCATCTGTTTCTGTAAGGCCCTTTTGTACAGTATCCACATCATTTGAGGATTCAATAATGGCTCCCAGTTTGCAGTCATCTGCGAACTTTGTTAGCCAGAGTCCCTTAGTGTTGGCCTGTACTTCAGAGAAGTAGATGCCAAACAAGAGCGGTCCCAAGACTGAACCCTGAGGTACTCCGCTTGTCACTTGTCTGGAGCTGGATTTGGAGTCGGCTACTTTTACAGTGTGGGTTCTTTCAGTAAGCCAGTTAGCAACCCATTGGGTGATGTAGGGATTAATGCCCAGTTTAGTAAGTTTATCTATGATTCCAGAGTGGGGGATGGTGTCAAAGGCCTTGGCAAAGTCTAGATAGGCTGTGTGGACCGCCTTACCCTTGTCTATGGCTCTGGAGACTGATTTAAAGAAGTCAATCAGGTTCAGGAGACAAGATCAGCCCTTCACGAACCCAAACTGGGTGGGGTCCAATGTTTGAATGTTGCCAATGTCTTTGTTTATAAGTCCCATGATAATACGCACCATGGCCTTGCAGATAAGACTTGTCAGACTGATGGGACGGTAGTTTCCGGGATCCAAGGTGGATCCCCCCTTGTGGAGTGGGATAACTATAGCTGTGCGCCACTCAGTGGGCATGAATCCTGAGGTGAGGCTATGATTAAACATGACACTTAGGTGAGGTGCCAGTTCATTTTGTAGTTCATGTAGTACACAGCCTGGGATGTCATCTGGTCCCATGGATGGTGTATTCTTAGCTTTGGAGAGTGCGTTTTTTACCTGTGTGGCCATTATTACTGGAATTTGGCAATCTTCCGGTATTGAGATGGGCCATTTAGGGGGTGAAGTTAGCACTGAATCGATCTGCCAGGACATTGGCAATATCCTTGGGATCAGTATATTTAATGCCATTCTGTTTTAGCTCAGAGCAGATCTGAGCATTGCCATTTAGATTCTTGACATAGTTATAGAATGCCTTGTGGTTGTCTTTGGAATCTTTGGCAATTTTATTTTCGTAACTAGCTTTGGAGGATTTTATGAGGGATCTCAGTTTCTTACTGAGGCTTGTAAGGGAGTTTTTTGTATCCTGGGATTTTCCTCTTTTCTGCAACAGTTTCTTTCTTTTGTTGTAAAGTTGTTTATGGCAGGGGACCACCGGATTGGCTTCCTTTTTTTGGATGAGAGCACCTTGGTTTTATTTGGGATGGCATGATTCATGCATGAGTGGATGTGCTCGTACTGTGCCTTAGTGTAGGATTCAGCAGTTGAACTTTCAGTTCCCGTCTGCATGGGTGTCATGAAGTTTGTCACTTCTGACTTGAGTAGTATGAAGTTAGCTTTGGAGAAGTTTTTTATGGAGGTTTCCATACTGGGGAGTGGGGGTGGGATCTGGATGTTAAGGGTGATTAGCTTATGGTCAGACCTGACTAATGAGGGGGTGACCATAGGTGTGGAGCATCGATTTCCCATGTTGGTAATGACCAGGTCTAGAATATTGGACCCCCTGGTGGGACTATGGATTAGTTGATCCAGGGCGTTAGAATTTATGAATTCCAAGAACCGTTGGGCAAAGGTGTTGGTACAGGAGTAGTTTTCCCAGTTAATGGCAGGGTAGCTAAAATCACCCAGTATTAGGGTGTTTGGTTCTATCTTAATATTTTCCAGTATGTTAAGAAAGGTGTAGTGAGAATCTTGGGGTATGGTGGGGGACCTGTAGCAAGCTACAATTTGGATTGCAGTCTTACCTAGTGTTAGTTGCACCCGGAGAATTTCAGATGCATTGTGTTGGGCAACTAGCCTAGTGGTGTGAATATCCTTGGTGAATATTGACACTCCTCCACCTTTAATGTTTCGGTCCTGGTTTGGTGGCCAAAAAGTGTGGTAAGAGTTGTAGCCTGGTACTGCAGGGGTGCTCTCTGGAGTCTTGTACCAGGTCTCAGTTACTGCACAGATATCGATGTTCTCCATTTTTAGGAGTGCCTCGAGAGAGTGCATTTTAAGGTTTGGACTTCTAGCATTGAGTAGCATTACCTTCAGAATTTGCATGTTTGTACACGTTATGGTGGTGGTTTTGTCTTTTGAACTTTGCCTAAAAAAGGCACTATAGGGGTTGCAAGAGCCTTAGCCAGTAACCTGAATCCCAGGGGTGACAAGTGCAGACCATCTCTGGCAAAGCATCATGGTCTATCAATCATGTCATCCCAGGCAGACAGATACTGCATCCCCTTTGAATGACACCAGAAGCTTAGCCAATTGTTGAAGTCAATCATTTTGTCGTTATATTGTGGTATCATTCTGGGCGAAGGCAGGATGCTACTCAGGGCTAGGGTCATACCTGCCTGGGCCACATGATTCAAGAGCTCTTCCATGTCTCTTTTCATGTAGTCCAGGGAGGTACGTCTCAAGTCATTCACTCCAACATGGACAATGACAGAGTCATATTTGTACTTGTTGTGGAGTGACTTGAGTGCATGCGTTATGTGACGGATCCTGGCACCCGACAGGCAGCTGACTGTAATTTTCCCCTTGTTCAACCTAGTGAGAGGGACATCAGTGTGCCGGACTAAATTGTCACCTATGACTAAAGTGTTAGGTACATTGTCTTGCCTTAGGGGCTGTTGCTGGGTGGCACACTGATGTTGTGAACTATGTGACACTTTGGTTGTGATTGGTGTTTGTTTGCGTTTCAGCTTCAGAGGTCCTTGTTGCTTGGGCAGGTTACAGTTAAGGGCCTCTGCATATGTGGATGTAGTGTTACTATGTGTGAGTGTTGGTGGTGTGGGTTTAGAAGGGCTATGTGTTGCTTGAGGTGTAGTGTGGGTGTTAACCTTCTCCTCTTGACTGTTTAGCACAATCTTGGGTGGAGAGAGCTTTGCTTCCATTTTGGCTATGTAAGTACATCTCTCACAGGTTGTAGTGTTGGGTGGTAGGAGAAGAGAGTTGTCTGTGTACATGAGGCAATTGCTGCATTGCCCCAGTATGCCCAGATTCACCAGGTGGACAGGGGAAATCACCTGAAGCTGACCCTTGGACATGCCTGGTTTGGTGCTTTTTTTTTTGTAAAGTATAGGAGCTGTTTTCCCTTACTTTAGCAAGGTACTTTGCAATTATAGGCTGTTTAGTGCCTACTATTAATTTCTCCTTATTAACAAGGAGAGTTGAGTGCCTGTATCAGTTTAAGGCTTCCTAGTGCTTTCCAGCTGGTATTAGAGAAACTGCTAGTCACAGGAATGCTTAAAGGTAAGATAAAAAAAAAAAAATGCACACATAATATAAAATAAAAAATATATATTTAATTAATGGAAAACATGTCATAACGTAGTCATAATATGTTAAAACATAACACTAGTTATTATATGTTAAAGATTTAAATGTTATATTTATACTAACCAATGTAATAATTAAATAAAATAAAAATATTAATAAAAAATATATTTACAATGAAAACTTAACAGTGTTATTGAATAAATGATTAATTAATAACTTAATGATAAAGTACTTTAAATAATATATTTGGGGTCAAACTGTCCACTAAAAAATCACATATACAATACATATGAATTTATACATGAAATTGCATAGAAATGCTTTGGAGTCGAACAGTCTGGGGTCGAATAGTCCTGCTTCCAATACAACAGCTGTTTTTTTCAGTGTCCTATACAGTGAATAAGTCCATTTGTCTTGTTAGGTAACCCAGCATTCAGCAGGGATTTGCATTTTTGCTCCTGACAGTGAATTCCCACACTGACAATTAATTATAGGTAGTATTCTAATATTCTTAGCCATTTGGTTGGAGTTTTCCCCTCCCAGGTCTATTTCAACTTTTGGTTTATTGTCTCCAAGGTGGAGCACCTTAAATTTATTAGTATTAAAGCTCTGGTGTCACCTTTCAGCTCAAACTCCTAGGAACCCAAATCAAACATCCCCCTTCATGTTTTTGTTGACTGCAAACTATTTTGCGTGTGTGAAACACACATTGAAGATAGTAGGGCCAGAGATTAAGCCTTGTTGTTTTCTTTTTCCTTAGACACTTCTTACCTATCAGTATTCCCCAAGCTCCTATTTCTAGCCATTTCTTTGCCGATTTTTGTGTCTTGTCATCCCTTCCAATGTGGAAGAGCACTATTAGCCTTGCTGAAGTCCAATCAGAGTGCATTTACTGATTTGCTTCTAAATCACTCACTCACTCACTCACTCACTCACTCACTCACTCACTCACTCACTCACTCACTCACAAACAGAACATGAAAAGGTTTGTTTAGTAAGACTGTTTGAAAGGATCCCATTTTGTCTACTATTCTCAAGGCTTTTATAGTCGAAGAAAGTAACAATATTCCTTTCAAGATGTTCTCTATGATCTTTCCCACACTAGAGTCAGGCTAACTGGGTTATATTTTCTGCAGATTGTTGTGGCCTCTCCCTTATGGAGATATACCTCCCTGAGGTTCATGTAATCTTTTACAATCACCCCTATACTAGGGGTGTGTTACTTAAAGCAATAAACTGCTGACAAGGTTTATCCTGTGGTTCAATTCCTTCAGTCTCCATTTACCTAGTGTGCCTCTCTGATCCCCTGAAAAGAGACAGATGTGCATATTGGGTTTACCTCATTAACAAATAAAAAAATGGTGAGGAGTAAATACTTTACTCACTCCTCCCATCCACATATATGCATCTGCCACCACTTCCTGGTCCCACGGCAAAACCTTTCCCTCCATTTGAATTCTTCTGCTTTGAAGTACTAATGAAAATAATTCAGTCAAATAATTCATTCAGAATGTATGTTTGCTCCATTGGTTCCTTGTACTTATGGCCTTCTTTTCTTATTATATTTCTTCCCATTACAACTTTCCTCTTCATGGTGTAGCATCTAAAGGAGATTTTCTTTACATCATTACTCCCACTTACCAGGTCTCCTTCTATCTCTGCCTCAGTCCTCCTGACTTTCTGGGCTGCTATCTTTGAGGGTCCGTCATATACTTACTTGAGATGATTTATTTTTCTTTTCTGTTTCCTGTAGTCCTTTTCCTTTGCATTCAGTTCTCCTATGATGCTTTCATTTTAGCTGTATAAGCACTTCTCGTTTTTCCATTCTTGTGAAGCTTTTCTTCCACACCTTTCCCCTCCGTTTCCGTTATTGCATCTCCTGCATTATTCACTCATTCACCTCACACTCTCCCACGTCTTCACTTGCTATTTCTGATGTACCTTTATGATCTGTTCCTGTTTAGTCCCAGACAACTCTTCTGTTTTCCATTCTCAGTGTCCTTATTTTAACAGGAAACCACATGATCATTATTTGTTAGGAAACCTTTACTTCAGTTTTCGTTGCTCTACATTGCACATTGTCTAGCTCCTTCCACTTCCATTTTCCTTTCATCTCATACTGTGTAAATCATGACTAACTGAAACCTCCATAATGTTTATTTTCCCTTCCAGCTCTGGATGTTTAGATGTTCCGATCCATTTCAGGCAAATAAAAGTCTCACATCACTTGAATTAGTGCTTTACTATTGGAAAAATGGAGAATGGCAACTTTGGTACACCTGGGATAAAACAGAACCAAGGAACTGCAGACCAATGAGCGTGTCCTCTATTGATGGAAAGCAGGAGAAATATTAAGGCCGAAGCCGACAGTATTCAGTAACTTGATCCAGATTCTCTTGATCCTGAAACTGACACTGTTTCTTGGACTGGAGGTTTTACTGCACAAACATATCTTTACTTCTATGATGGGGTTACTGGAATAGCAGACAGAGACTACCTAATGGATTTAGAGTATTAGGAGGAAGTCCTTCGACTAAAAGCCTTATTAAAAATTGGTAAAAAGGATAAGAAGTTAGGGACAGTGCGCAGGATGGTAAAGTAGATAAATAGCTATCTAATAAAGGAAAAAGATGGTGGTAGTAAAAGGCATATCTATGAATAAAATTAATTCACTCAAAGAATTTTTCATATGACTAGTATTGTTTAATATGTATCTGTTAGCTACGACGAAGTCAAGAAACATGAATTCAGAGGGCCAGTCAAAATCATGACTTGAAAAAGTAGGGCAAATGGGTTATGAAGTGGCAATTTTATTGCAATGGGAATAGTAACTCGGGTGTAGGATAAACCGCTTAGTGGGAGGTGGAATCAGAAGAGAGAGAGAACCAATTCTATATCATGCTCAACATCGCATAAAGACAGCGTCCACAGCAAAGGCATTACTAGTATGTATTGCAAGAGAAGCACAGTAAGTAATGTGAGAAGAGTTCTGCAATAATACCTGGTGATGTCACATCCTGGAACACGATGCTATTCTGCAGAGCTTATGGGAGAAAGAGAGAGAAAGTGGAAAGGATTAGTGGAAAAATTCTGAATAGAACTACTGAAATTATGACATGAATGCACCTCCCACAAAGACTCCTAAGATCTAATAACCAAAACCTAATAGAACTGTACAAACCCCTTCACTCTCCAGGACAAAACCTCCTGTCCTTTGCCCTAGCACGCCTATGGAACTCCCTTCCTCCCTCCATCCGTATTACCACCAACCTCCCTGCTTTTAAAAAAATCACTGCACTCACATCTAACATCCTCTTGGGAATGCTCTTGCTCCCACCCCTCATAGCTATTCTCCACTTCCTACAGGCTACTTTATCATATATTACCAGACACCAAATAACTGGCAAACTGTAATGACATCTTATAATTCTCTTATCACACTATTCCACTCAAGAAACTACATATTTACCGCAGCAATGCTATGTTTTTCTATAAAATTATAACTTTTTAACCTAAAAATTTTTTTATTGAACCTGCTTAAATCTTAGTTTTCTACAAAATGAAACCTAAAAATTGCATTGTAAATGCATAACCTTTGCCTTGTCTTGAACCCACAAACGAGTGAAATTGTAAACTGCTGTAATCTTTTTTACTACTGTTTGAAGCTCTGTTTTTAACCTACAAATGATTGAAATTGTAAACTGCTGTAATCTTTTTTACTACTGTTTGAAGCTTTGTCTTTAACCTACAAATGATTGAAATTGTAAACTGCTGTAATCTTTTTGTTACCACTGTTTTAAAGCTTTGTCTTTAACCTACAAATGATTGAAATTGTAAACTGCTGTAATCTTTTTTGTAACCTTTGTTTTGGAGCTTTTCTCCCCAGGACTCCATTGAAAACGGGTTCTTATTGGCCCAATGGACTATCCTGGTAAACCAACTGCAAAAAAATAAT
>NC_056747.1:93580477-93622977 GCF_019279795.1 Protopterus annectens
GCATTAATTCAATTTGTGTGAAGTTTTTATTTCCTTTCTCCATGGTTTTGTGACCATGGAGTTACTATATGTAAATAAGGGGGTTGTGAGGGAAAATTCTAACATGGGGGGTGCAGGGGGGCTTTCCCTCCTGAAGAAATATGTTTTAGGATATATTTATTGAACAAAAGGGTTTCTATTAAATGAGTTTCATTTAAATGAATCTGACCATTTGATTTTCTATGAAATATATATATATATATATATATATATATATATATATATATATATATATATATATACATATATATATGGATCTAGGACATTTCACCGAAACTCATATCACTGAACACAAATCACCGAAAGCACAATTCACCGAAAACACAATTCACCGAAACACATTTCACAGAAATGGTATATGGCTTTGTCCCCACTGTATTGCGACCCTGGAGTTGGCATATATAGTAGAGGGGGTGTGGGGAGCACCGGCCCCCACACTGGGGGGTGTGGGGGTGGAGCCCCCACATAGTTCAAGTATATATATATATATCATGTTTAGATAAGAGTAATAGATTGCAATTGCAAGTGTGCATGTATATAGTGTATCACATTTAAAATATGTGGTGGGCTACGCCCCCACACCCCCCATTGTGGGGGGCAGTGCCCTCCACACCCCCCTACTATATATACCAACTCCAGGGTCGCAATACAGTGAGGACAAGGCCATATACCATTTTCGTTGAAATGTGTTTTGGTGAATTGTGTTTTTGGTGAATTGTGCTTTCGGTGAAAAATGCACAGTAATTTAACTTTCGGTGAAATGTGCATTTGGTGAAATGTCCTAGATCTATATATATATATATATATATATATATATATTTATACACACTGTATATACAAATGATAAATATATATATTAATATACAAATGTTTGATTTTATGATAACCATGTATCTTTCCACACTACCATTTGTGTGAGGTTATAATGGTGTTATGAACAAATAATGTAGTGGTACATTACTCTGACTATAGTGTACAGAGTCCCGGGTTCGAGACCTGCAACAGCCATCTATTTAGGGTTGGGAGGGTGGCCTAATGGTTAAGGTGTTTGCCTTACCAACACAAGGTGCAGAGTTTGAGTCTCACAAGAGATAACTGGCTAGGCTTAAAATGTCTCGCAAGGGCAGTTAGCTTAGTACTAACCTATGAACATAGATGAGTTGTAGGTCAAAATTAGATTTACTTTAAGTTGGCATGCCAAACATACAGAAATTATTTTCTAAAACATGAATCCCAGCACTGCCTGACATGCATGTGGTAACTGGTGGGTATTTATGTATTAATACCAGTATATTTGTTTTTCTTATTATCTGACCCATACAGATCAATATTTTTGTTCCAACAGGGTGCTCTGAGTAGTTCTGACATCTACACAGAAGTAGTTGCAGGTTGCTGAAGATTAGTCTGTCCAACTAAACAGGCGTGTGCAGGATTTCTGATCAAGTTATCCATACTACGGCATGCTATCTTTACCATAATGGTGCCCTATGTTCTTACCACTTCTAGATAAGATGCACATGTAGTCTTTATGTACCTCTTGTGCAACATCTCAGATATTATCCTTGATTGTTTAACAAGTAATTACCATTTGTAGAAGATTATATTAAATGTTTGCCTTTTTTAATACCTGCTTTGAATATTCCAGCATCTGGAATACTTTTATTTTTCTTGTGATATGGAATTGTCATGGATGTGTTTCTTTTGATCACTATGTGCCAGATTGACAATAGCATGTTGGTTTTATCAGTGAAAGCCACTCTCAGTGAAGATATGGTTCTTTCTCCACTATTGTTTGACCATGGAATTGGTATATATAAGTTAAGGGGGTGGGGGCCCCCCCCACACAGTGTGTGTGTGTGTGTGTGTGTGTGTGTGTGCGTGTGTGTGTGTGTGTGTGTGTGTGTGTGTGTGTGTGTGTGTGTGTGTGTGTGTGTGTGGGGGGCCAGCTTGCCCTCTGCAAAAAAAAACCCTTAATAAAACAGACATATATGTATATAATACTGTGAAGTTTTGAATAAGACTTGTCTGCCCCTTTAAGGACACCATTGTGTATATTATTTAGGCCCTTGTACAAAGCACTTAACTTTTCAGTTGCAAATATTCTGATAAAGTCCTTCTATACTGCATAAAATTAGATTTTACAAGTTTAACAAATTTCTGGCCTCTCAGGGAATTTCTTTTGTGCAGATTATCCCTTGTGTTAATGGTTTCTGTTTTGCACATTTGCTGTATTTTCTGTATAGATACTTTATGATTTGCTATATTGCAACATGTTATTCTTCAACATTTCAGTGATATATTATTATGATAATTCTGGTTTATATAACACTTTCCTCATTTTTCATGAACTTATGTAATAAATATCTAATATTTATATTCCTGTCTGTAAACGGACCACTATTTTTTTTTGGCAAGATCTATACATTTTCGTACAGTATATATCTGTTAACTCAGACTTCTCTCACACTGTACTTTTGAACATGCTATTTTCAAAATGAATGCTTATTTTTGTAAAAAAATACATATAAAATTCATCTTGAACACTAACAAATGTAGCTCTTGAATCTGAGATCACATCATGCATTTGGCATGCTTTGACTACAGATATATAGAAAACCCATTTAATGTGGAACATTTTGTTATCTGTAATGCAACTGTTATGAAACCATACAGCTCAGCATTTTCTTAGTGGACCCAAGCACTGTGTGTGTGTGTGTGTGTGTGTGTGTTACCAGTGTCAAAAACACACGGACTTGGTATCTCAAAAAAATAACTTTAATTGTTACTCATTACTAGAAATGTGCTGTTTCTCTTTTCCACTCTATGGCTTTTTGTATTTCATGCCTTTCTCTTCTCCAGTTTTGACATGCTGTAAATGTTACTTAAGTAGAATTATACTTTGATTTAGTATTTCTTGCTTTCAGTTCCGCATTTATTGATTTAGAGACCTGGAAGAAGTGAAATAATGACTTTAAAGTAACAAAATAGATATTTTATAAAACTTACAGGGTTAGCATTTTTAAGTTTTTATATTTAATTACTAATATCCTCCTTTTATAATCAACAGCAATTTCTTACAGTCATGTCTGTAACATGTTTTTGAGATGTCTGATCTTTTTCTTTGAATGAATCCCTAGCAAATGTTCATCCTTATAAGAAATTAATCACAAATGATTGATAATGTAAGTCCATGAAACACCATGCCGCACAACAGTTATATACTGTAATAGCTTTGCAAGGCTGCGAGCCCCTAACCTTCCTCATATAGGGGACAAGTCCCACACTCACTTAAATATGCAGTACTAAGTACATTGTAGCACACTCAGCAGGAAAGGAGAAATAGTCTGCAAGGGTGAATATACTTATTAAATGAACTATCATCTGACAGTCTTAATATTATAGTAGCAAAAATAGTCAAACAAATGTAACACTGAGAAAACAGAAACAGGCAGATGGCAGTCAAGAAGATGAACACTTGTCCCTCGTAGGAAAACCAGTCTGATGTACTGTATCATTATACATATTGAAATACAAGCAGATGAAGCTAGCCAAATGTAGCTGGTGTTTGACTCTTTATTTTGGCCATTCTGGATATCAAACCTTACATAGTTCCAGAAGTAAATGAAAATAAATCATGTTAGCTTTTTTCTGACAAATGGTTCAGCTGTAGCCATTAGGAAACTTCTTTCTTCCATCTACTTTATCTGATATTTGGAAACTGTGATGCAGACATTTGAGTTAGTCTGGAAAGATAGAGGGTGCTCATTTTTGATTACCATACGGGGAATGAACCCAGAATGTTTACAAAGTATTTTAGTTTTAAGAGGCATGGAGAAAGTGAGAATATTGCAACATTTAGGCAAAACTTTCAGAGTTACTGTGAGTCATGAAAGAATCTGTTTTATATTTACCAACTGTTCTTGATGCAGGGCCTATCTGACCATATACTACTGAATTAATGAATTAACATGAAGGGCAAATTTGTCAGTTACATAATTCATAAAGTCAAAACAAAATTATATGCAGTATCAGAAATAATCAGACATGGAAGAGATCACTGTAAGAATTTAGTGTAAAGTAAAGCAATGTATATGCATACAGAATGAGTAACTAACTACCATGACTGAAAAAGCTCAATAAAGAGATGCATGAATGTAGAGTCGCTTATAAGAAACACAAAAACAGAGTAAAATAGTGTGAAATGAATTTAAAATTATCTAGCAGGTATGGGGAGCTGGTGAAATGGCTCAGAGATAACCTCATGTGGCAGGTGTAACTATAAACATGACACTAAGAAACATTCTGCATTAATCAGCCATGTACAAAGTTCTGGAAAAATAAATATTTTTCATATAGCTTGTAAACTGAAATAAACATTTTCGGTTAAAAAAAGATTCTATGTATTGGGACAAACTCATAACAGTTGTTATGATTTGTGTTGAATATGTACAGAGTAAACAGAGTGTGAGATAAAGGTACAGAAAAGGTGCTACTAAACTATGTGTTGGAAAAATGGGAGGTATGCTTAAAATTAATAATTTTAGAGTGGAGCATAGCCTATACAGTAATATGTAATGTTATTTAATGCAATGTATTTACAATTTTTCAGATTACTGGGTCTGAAAGATAACAGATTAAATAACCACTGTTTAAACTCAGTACCTATCTGGGTCATCTTATAAAGCCAAATGATCAGAGAATGTTTATGTGTGAAGATAAAAATGAGAACACAATACTCATGTTCAGACAGCTGATATAAATATTTTCTACACCAGGTTGTTTGACTGTAGTTAAAAGGATTTATATTATGTATGTACAGTTGCACTGTGCATCAGAAAATGGGGTGTCTGATGACAGAGAGTCAATGATAAGTCAGGAAGGCAGCAGCTGTGACAGTAATTGAAATGAATACCTGGATATGGACTGAGTTTAATGTGGTCATTTGGAATAATTTTTTATGGCTTCAGATATGTCCTTACAGACCACAAGTTACTCAGCTGTGAAGGGCAACATTGCCTATAATATTCTCTACAACAATGGAGAAAGAATTATCTCAAATTGGAGCATTGTTAGCAAGTAGAAATAACCCTTTGAGAAAATCTCGTACCTAGCAGAGATTCTCTTCTCTTAAGAGGTTGTTCCATAAAAACAGCTGGGATTGGGATTATTTGTGTTACTCCTACAGGATAAGCTGGATACTGTTGGTGGGAATATGTAAGTCCAGTTTCTACTAATTCATTGGTTACTACTTGAACTGCCCTCGACAAGTGCCATAGAAGAATATAGTGACAGACGGGTACCAGCAGTTGGAAAACCACTATTTACTAGTGTTGGCACTATATGTAAATCTAATTAATGATACTGGGTGCAAATCATGAGCGGTGGATGTTTTACAAAGAATACTATGTGTTACATGATTATAAGCAGAGTGGAACACTTCAGCCTGTGTGATGAACACATTATTAGATTTCCCTTCTGACATTTCTTTGGGTTTAATGATGAATTCTGAATGGTTCTGCTATCAGAATGCAGTGTGAGGCTTACATTGAGTACATTTGCAGTGAGAGTACACCCCCGTATGAGGTACAGCACTGCTCATGTCTAGGGTATCCACTTCCCAAATTGGAAAATACAGTGCCCTTTGTAGAGGTTAGGGCTGAGAAGACTTTGTAAAGTCAAAGAAGTTGACAATTAACTACAAAACTGCCATATAGACACTTTACAGGAAATAACTGTATTATGTACTGCAGTGGTGGTGCTGTGGTAGCGTTGTCGCCTCACAGTAAGACGTTGTCCCATTCAATTCTCAGCTAGAGCGTCTTCTGTGTGAAGATATGTGTGAATGGGCATACCTTCGTTGAAGGTTGTGCGTCAGAGCTGGCAACTTGGTACATAAATATCTGTTGCCAATCATTAGCGGTCCGGAGTTCCGCTGTGGCGACCCCTAACTGGGAAAAGACGAAAGACACAACAACAATAACAACAACAGGAAATAACTGTATTATATGAAGCCAAAGACGTCAACTGTTAACCACTGAACAGCATTTAGCAACATTCTAACAAATAACATAACTTCCTCTAACTTCCCTAGAATACAAGTGAAAAATGACAGGCCGATAAATATCTTCTAGCCTCCTACATGAAATGGAACCATAACTACCTGTGACAAAAGGAGATACTACCAGCCCAGCTAGCTGGAATTTTGTGAATAATTATACGTCATTGGTGAATATCATAATGATTTATATAAGATGCCTGTGTTACAAATGTATTAGAACTATATGCCATGTGTATATCAAACTGCTGTGTTGAAAAGGATATTTGTAAAATGCTTGTGTTTAAAATGCAATCACAGTCTGCGCTGCTGGAGGAGAACAGAAATGTACATGCACTATTGTAACTGTGTAAATATATATATTTTAACAGTGGAAATTGGGATACAGGAGGTTAACCTCAGTCTAGTAAATTTTAGAAAAATACCTGAAATTAAATTACTTTTTGGCTAGGCCACAAAAAATGGTATCTTACACTTTTCAATACAGCAACATACACAATGTCTATACAAGGAAACTTTCTGTATTGTCTTTAGGGTGAATTAATTACTTGTCTTGAAAGCATGAAGGAATGCAATTGTTTTATGACTTCCACAATCTGCAAAGACCTGAAGTCTATGCATTTTTACAGGTAAATGCTAAATACTGCCAGCTTCCAGCAGTGGAGGTTTCACCTGGGATCTAGGAGTCAGATGACAAGAAATTATGTCATTCTGCAAGCTATCTCAGTAGTAATATTGTAGATATTACTTTGAGAACTCTCTTAGTGAGACAGAGCACTCTGCATTCTATCTTGGACCTGACAACTAGAAGATCCATTCACCACATCTACCTTGTTCTATTAGTAAGTTCTTAGATTATAGCAATTCTCGTAGATTCAGTCAGGAATATAGTAAAGCTTAGTTTAGATATTTTTCTTTATTTATTTGAGACTGTCCTGGAATGTTGTTTTAAATATTTCCTGTGGTTTTGAACTCTGATATCACTGTGAATATATATTTAGTGCTGTCTTGTCCTTTTATTATTTATTATTAAATATATTTAACCCTTTCATTGTGGCTGATCTGTGTAGAGATATTTAAGTTTTGAGAGTACTTGCATATTTATTTGGTGACACTGTGTGGGCCACCCCTAATACCATTCGTATTAATTTTAATATTACACAGTAAGATTGGCCACCCTTTGTTAAGGGCTTTAAAGTAGCTGATAAGGAGTTGGCTGGTGGCATTGATAACAACCTTATAGTCTTGATAGAAGGGGGCATAACTATTAAACCTGTACTAGCCTTTCCCAAGTGTGTGTGTGTGTGTGTGTGTGTGTGTGTGTGTGAGTGTCAGTGTGTGTGTGTGTGTGTGTGTGTGTGTGTGTGTGTGTGTGTGTGTGTGTGTGTGTGTGTGTGTGTGTGTGTGTGTGTGTATCAAACCTCAACGATTGTGTGTGTCAGCTTCTTGGGCAGGGACACAAAGGACTGGTTGCACAGAGGGGGTGCTGGAGGTCTTGGGTTGGTCATTCAGCTGAGATCTCAACTCTATAGCTGTACCAGTGGGAAGTCTTATTTGGGGGAAGAGGGAGAAACCAGCCCAGGACTGACTGTGGTCTCTGTGTGCTCTTAAGGGAAATTGCACAGAGAACTGCATCTGGAAATACTGTGTGTGTACTTGTCATCCTCCCAATTACATCCCCAATGGTTCTACTGGTGAGGATTGAGGCTCCTGGATTAGCAGTCCGGAGGAGGGTCGTCACACTACCAACCATCAGCCTTGTTGTAACATTTCAATTTGTAATGAGAGAGGTCATTGTATTTTACCAGTAACATATAGAATGCCATCTGCCATCTTCTGTAATATCTATAAGTTCCCTGCACTACTAATTCTTCCATTGGCAAGCTTTTATTGGTCCAATATCTTCATACATATAATGTCCATATAATGTTTTCAGATCATTTTTTATCAAGAAAGAAATTTACCCTTTCTTCTATATTTAATATTTGTAGTGAATTTCTTATATTTTTGTTGAAATACAAGTTTTTCAAAAATGGATAGTTCAAAACAATACCTAACTGTGACTCTTAACTACAACTGTAGCAAATTGGGCTATTGTTGGCCGAAGAAGAAGAAGAAGAGGGGGAAGGCATGCCTGAAGGCAGGAAGAGAGGAGGAAGGTTAGGAGTGTAGTACTGAGGGTAGGGACTTTGAATGTTGGCAGTATGACTGGTATAGGGAGAGAGCTAGCTGATAAAATGGAGAGAAGGAAGGTTGATATATTGTGCGTGCAAGAGACCAGATGGAAGGGAAGTAAGGCCAGGTGTATAGGAGGTGGGTTCAAATTGTTCTATCGTGGTGTGGATGGCAGGAGAAATGGGGTAGGGGTTATCCTAAAGGAACAGTATGCCAAGAGTGTTTTGGAGGTGAAGAGAGTGTCTGATAGAGTGATGTTTATGAAGCTTGAAACTGATGGTGTAATGATGAATGTTGTTAGTGCACATGCTCCACAAGTTGGGTGTGCGATAGATGAGAAAGAAAAATTTTGGAGTGAGTTGGATGAAGTGGTGATGAGTGTACCCGAGGGTGAGAGACTACTGATTGGAGCGGACTTCAATGGGCATGTTGGTGAAGTGAACAGAGGGGATGAGGAAGTGATGGGTAGGTATGGTGTTAAAGAGAGGAATGCAGAAGGTCAGATGATTGTGGATTTTGCGAAAAGGATGGACATGGCTGTGGTGAATACGTATTTTAAGAAGCGGGAGGAGCATAGGGTGACGTACAAGAGTGGAGGAAGATGCACATAGGTGGATTATATCCTATGCAGGAGGGCCAGTCTGAAGGAGATTGGAGACTGTAAAGTGGTGACTGGGGAAAGTGTAGTTAAGCAGCATAGAGTGGTGGTCTGCAGGATGATGTTGGTGATCAAGAAGCCGAGGAGGAGTGTGAAAGCAGTGCCAAGGATTAAATGGTGGAAGTTAAAAAAGGGTGATTGTGAGGTGGAGTTCAGGGAAGAGTTAAGACAGGCACTGGGAGGCAATGAGGAGTTATAGATTAGCTGGGTAACTACAGCAGAGCTAGTAAGGGAGACTGCTAGGAAGGTGCTTGATGTGTCATCTGGACAGAGGAAGGAGGACAAGGAGACATGGTGGTGGAATGAGGAAGTACACGAGAGTATACAGAGGAAGAGACTGGCGAAGAAGAATTGGGATTGTCAAAGAGATGACAAAAGTAGACAAGAGTATAAGGAGATGAGGTGCATGGCAAAGAGAGAGGTGGCGAAGGCTAAGGATAAGGTATATAGAGAGTTGTATGAGAGATTGGACACTAAAGAGGGAGAAAAGGACCTGTACTGATTGGCTAGACAGGGGGACAGAGCTGGGAAAGACGTGCAGCAGGTAAGGGTGATAAAGGACAGTGTGGGAAACTTACTCACAAGTGAGGAGAGTGTGTTGAGTAGATGGAACGAGTACTATGAGGGGTTGATGAATGAAGAGAATGAGAGAGAGAGAAGGATGGATGATGTGGGGATAATGAATCACGAAGTGAAGCAGATTAGCAAGGAGGAAGTAAGGACAGCTATGAAGAGGATGGAGAATGGAAAGGCTGTTGGCCCAGATGACATACCAGTGGAAGCATGGAGGTGCTTAGAAGTGGAATTTTTAACCAGATTGTTTAATAAACTTTTGGAAAGTCAGAGGATGCCTGATGAGTGGAGAAAATGTATTTTGGTACCTATCTTTAAGAATAAGGGTGATGTGCAGAGCTGCAGTAACTACAGCGGGATAAAACTGATCAGTCACAGCTTGAAGTTATGGGAAAGAGTAGTGGAAGCTAGGTTAAGAAGGGAGGTGATGATTAGTGATCAGCAGTATGGCTTCATGCCAGGAAAGAGCACTACAGATGCAATATTTGCTCTGAGAGTGTTGTTGGAGAAATACAGAGAAGGTCAGAAGGAGTTGCATTGTTTCTTTGTGAACTTAGAGAAAGCATATGACAGGGTGCCTAGAGAGGAGTTGTGGTATTGTATGAGGAAGTCGGGAGTGGCAGAGAAGTGTGTAAGAGTGGTATAGGATATGTACAAGGGTAGTGTGACATTGGTGAGATACATTTAAGGTGGAGTTGGGTTTACATCAAGGATCAGCTCTGGGCCCTTTCTTATTTGCAGTGGTGATGGACAGATTGACAGATGAGATTAGACAGGAGACCCCGTGGACTATGATGTTTGCAGATGACATTGCGATATGTAGTGAGAGTAGGGACCAGGTTGAGGAGACCCTGGAGAGGTGGAGATATGCTTTAGAGGGGAGAGGAATGAAGGTCAGCAGGGCTAAAATGGAATATATGTGTGTAAATGAGAGGGAGGGTAGAGGAATGGTGAGGATGCAGGGAGTAGAGTTGGTAAAGGCGGATGAGTTTAAGTACTTGGGATCAACAGTTCAGAGTAATGGTGAGTGTGGAAGAGAGGTGAAGAACAGAGTACAGGCAGGGTGGAATGGGTGGAGAAAAGTGTCAGGAGTGATTTGTGACAGACGGGTACCAATAAGAGTGAAAGGGAAGGTCTACAAGAGGGTAGTGAGACCAGCTATGTTATATGGGTTGGAGACTGTAGCATTGTCGAAAAGGCAGGAGTCAGAGCTGGATGTGGCAGAGTTAAAGATGTTAAGATTTGCACTGGGTGTGACTAGGATGGACAGGATTAGGAATCAGTATATTAGAGGGTCAGCTTAGGTTGGACATTTGGAGAGAAAAAACAAGAGAGGCGAGATTGCGTTGGTTTGGACATGTGCTGAGGAGGGATGCTGGGTATATTGGGAAAAGGATGCTAAGGATGGAGCTGCCAGGTAAGAGGAAAAGAGGAAGGCCTAAGATGAGGTTTATGGATGTGGTGAGAGAGGACATGCAGGCGGATGGTGTGAAAGAGAATGATGCAGAGGACAGGAAGAAATGGAAACAGATGATCCGCTGTGGTGACCCCTAACGGGAACAGCCGAAAGAAGATGATGATGATTCGTAAGGTTTAAACTAAACCCTGACTCCAATGGTAACCAAAACAATTTTGGCTCCAACCTAAATCTTATTTCTAGCCCTAAATCCACTGACTTGCAGAAATACCATGTCAATCATATTAGACTAAATTAAATTTCTTTCATAGGCAACATTCATACAAATGAAATTGATCTAAAAGGATTTATAAAACTTGACCATTTTGCCCTCTCCCAATCATGTAGCCTGATCCCATATGTAACTTTTGGACTACCAGAAAAATAAGTTATGTACTTACCATAACGTTCCATGTTTGTTGTCCTTGATCTTGCCTTCCTTCTTGTTGGTTGGGTGGTTGGTTGGGTTCAAAGCTGACCCTTTGGTCTAACTCGGCCATATTCTAAAACTTGAGAGCTTCCACTGGCTTGAGGCTAGTCTCTATCCCATCATGCCTAGTGTTAGTTACCCAGATCTCATTTGTGAAAACCCATAACACTAGGCCACAAAGTGTAGCTATATAAACTATGGACAGATCTTACAAAAATACATATAAATGCATACAAGGAGAAACCCTCAAACCATAAGTAGAAATTCTCATTCTATTCAACTCATAAGGCAGGAAGGGAATCAAGGCCTATATAGTCCTCTCAATCCTCCAGGAGGGTGGGATGCAAGGCGAGATCAAGGACAACAAACATGGAATGTTATGGTAAATACATAACTTCTTTATGTTATGTTGTCCCTATCTTGCCTTCCTTTTTTTTGGTTGGGACAGTATCCCCAGCACCTTCTTCTTGGGTGGCTTAATGGAATATACTCTTCAGAACCGTGGAACCAAAGGATGCCCTGTTCTGGGAGGCCACATCTACTTTGTAATGAGTAATGAAGGTATGGGGGTTAATCCACGTAACCGCCACACACTTTGAGTCTAAGGGCAGTCTGGCTCCAAAGGCAGTAGAGGTAGACAAAGCCCTGGTTGAATGTCCTTGAATTTTCCCTGGTAGTTGCTTGTTCTGTGAATTATAGACGTAAGTAATGGTATCCAAAATCCATTTGGATAAAGTCACTTTTGATACTGGAGTTCCCTTTTTGTTCTCTGCTAAGGATACAAACAACTGGTCAGATTGCCTGAATTCCTGAGTCCTGTGCAAATAGAAATGTAATTGTCTATGAACATCCAATTGGTGAAGTTTATACTCTGCCTTGTTGCCATAGTTCGGAAATAAACACTGGTAGTTCTATCGATTGATTCAGATTGAACTCTGAGCAAACTTTTGGTAAAAAGGAGGGGTTGGTCCTGAGAGAAACCCTATCTTTGTGGAAAATTAAATAAGGGAAATTAATGGAAAGGGCTTGTAATTCTGATACCCTCCTAGCTGAGGTAACGGCGATAAAAAAAAAAAATAGTTTTCCTAGTCAAAAACGTTAGAGCACAAGAACTGGCTTTTTAGAATGGAGGAAAAAATCAAAGCAGCTAGGACTAAATTTAGATCCTAAGGAGGAAGTGGTGCTCTTATTGGAGGTCTCAAAAGAATGGTACCCCTCAGAAAAGCTTTGCATAGCCTGCGTGATATAATATTAGAACCCATTTCTCCCACATGGAAATTAGAAATAGCAGCCAACTGAACTCGGATAGTTGCTGCTGCTGCTCCTTGGTTAAAGGTTTCAGCAAGGAATTCTAGTATGCCTGAAATGGGTGCAGTAAAAGGATCAATATTATTGTTGACAACCCAACAAGAGAACTGTTTCCATTTACTAGTATACAGTTTCCTCGCAGGGGATTTGTGAGAGGAGATGAGAATATGTCGAATGGCTGGGGAGATGTCAGGAAGCCTGGCTAAACCAGGAAGTGGAGGAACCAAGCTGTAAGCTAAAGAGTCTGTAAGGAAGGATGGAGACTGATGCATTAGCAGGTCCAGAGCTGTGTCCAGAATCCAAGGCTCCTTCAGGAGATGGGGCCATATAAATGGGAACCAGATTTGATGAGGCCAGAAAGGGGGCAATGAGGATTAGCTTGCAACCCACCAATTTTGCTTTCTGAAGAATCTTGGTGATCAGAGGAAATGGAGGAAGGCATACAGAAGTCCCAAGGTGCCAATCATGAACAAGTGCATCCCTGGGTGATTGTCCCAGTGGGAAGACAAGGGCGAAATAGCTGCTGCATTTGGCATTGACGGATGTGGCAAAAAGATCGGAGCAAGGCTGGCCCCACTTGTGAAAGATCTGATTTGCAATGTCTTGTTTCTGGAACCACTTGTGAGGCATAAGGATAGCCCTGCTGCTTAGTTTGTCTGCTGTCACGTTGGATTTCCCAGGGATGTGCATCACAATCAGAAAGCGTTGGGAGGACATCACCCATTGCCATACTCTTAGGGCCTTTCGACATAAGCAATAGGCTCTGGTTCCACCTTGTATGTTGATGTACCATGCCACGGACATGTTGTCCGTTTGAATCGCAATTGTCCCCATGGAGAGAGAGTTGTGAAATGCTTGCAATGCCAGGATCATCTCAAGGACATTTATGTACAAATGGTACTCGTGTTGTTGCCAAGTTCCATGAACAGTCTGCCTCAGATAATGCCCCTCCATCTGGGAAGCCTCTGTGGTCACTGTGGTCACTGGTTGGGGGAGAATGAACAGTCTGCCTATCATCAGCTGGGTGGACTGAAGCCACCATTTTAGGTTCTTCTTCCAGGTCTCCGTGATGAGAATTTCATGAGACATGGGTAGATCTTGCATAGACCATTGGGCAATGAGGAGCCACTGCAATAGCCTCATGTGGGAATGCTCCAAGGGAACTAGAGTTATAGCTGCCACCATTGAGCCTAGGACTTTGAGAACAAATCTTGCTTGAATCTTTCTTCTCCTGACTAGAACTGTAACTTGGCGTCGGATGGCGGAAAGTCTCACTCTGAGGCAATTTTGCTATCATATCTTCGGTTTCAAGATCTATTCCAATAAATGTAATATACTGACAAGGCAACAAGGCAAACATTTTTTAGTTTATAGTGATGCCTAGTTGAGAGCAGAGGCATATTGTGGTGTCCCTTGTCTCGATTAGTCAATGCTGGGTGGTGGCGGTAAGGAGCCAGTCATCTAAATATGGAAACACCCGGAATCCTAGATGTTTCAGATGAGCTGTGACTACTGCCATGCATTTGGTGAGCACCCTGGGGGCTGTGGTGAGGCCAAAGGGCAGAGCTCTGAACTGGTAGTGACTGGCTCCCAACCGGAAGCAGAGAAATCTGGATCGCCTGTCCATCTTGATATGATAGTACGCATCCTGGAGATCGATGGAGCACATCCAATTGTCCTTTCCTAGAAAAGGAAGTAAGGACTGCAGTGTCACCATCCAGAACTTTGTCTTTTTGACAGACTTGTTGAGTCTGCTGATGTCCAAAATGGGCCTCCAGTCCCCTGTTTTCTTTGGTACCAAAAAGAACCTCGAGTAAGTTCCGGATCCAATTTGGTCTGCAAAGACTTCTTGCATGACTCTTTTTCTTAGCAACTTTTGAACTTCTAGAGTTGCTTGTTCCCACATATTAGGTGGCACACCTGGGATGGATTTTTGTTTTTGGGGAAGACGTGGCATGGAGAAAGGAATATTGTATCCCCTGGATATTAACGACTGTACCCATGTGTCTTCTGTGGTCTCTCACCAGGCTTCTGGGTACAGTGACAATCTTCCCTGATTGCCTCCAGAGGTGGACAGGTGGGCCTCCTTTCAAGATCATTGGAAGGGCCTCCCAGAGAATGTATCTCTGTCACCCTGACCCTGTGGACCTCCTCTGCTGCGAGGGCAGCATCTCCCATTATTATTCCCCCCTCTGCCCTCGGGGGGGGGGGGGACTTCACCACGTGCATCAGGCAAAGTTCCCTGGGATTTCTGTAACCACATTTTTCCACCCTTTTGACCTTTGCGGTAAGGTCAAGAAGGTGCGGAAAAATGTCCTCCCACAGCAGAGAGTGTCTTGCCATCCTGCTTGCACCTGGTTATCGTCTCTTTTACATTAGGCCCAAACAAAGACAAGCTATTAAAGGGGGCGTTGGTAATGGAGGACTTGAAAGGCTCCACAAACTGACAAAGGCGCATCCAGGAATGCCTTTGTAAGGCGACTCCTGTGCCTGCAGTCCTGCTTGCTCCATTGACTGCATAGGAGATAAGCCGCATGGAAGAGTTAAGTATTGAAGATAAGTTTGCAAGCTGAGAAGCACTCTTATCTGCAGCTCCCGCAACTGCAGGATCCTGTAGGGTATCTCCTAGCTCTTTCAGGAGATCCCTCTGAAGGCGGGTGAAATGGGAAAGATAATTCAGTGACCTAGGTGTAAAGGCTGCTGAAGAAAAGACACGCTTCCCGTATCTGTCCATCATATGTGCCTTTTTGATCGGCGGATGGACAGATGTAGAAATCTCTGCTAATTCCTTCTTAGTGGCTGCCGTTACCACCATGGCATTAACTGGCACACCCTTGGATAAAAAGGATTTGTCATCCGGGGCTGTTATGAATTTATTAGGCCTCCACAGAACTGGTTCCATTGATTCCGGAGAGCTTTTTTGACTTACTACCCCTAGCAGCGGGTCGAAGGGTGGAGACACCCAAGAGTTGGAGGGTTGGGAATTGAATGCATCCAGGTACATGGACTCATCCTCAGAAGGGGAAAGGGACTTCCAGCAACCCTTCTGCTTGATGATTTCCAGGATGTCCGAGAATAAGACATCCTCAGAGGGGGAACATGGGGACTCTTCTGAGTCCTACAAGTCCATGTCAAATGTCAGAGACTCAGGGGAATTCAAATGCTTCCTCTTACATGTCCTCTTCTGAGGGACCTCTTCAGGAGGTTGCTCTGGGGAGGTTTTGGAAGAGGGGGAGTCACCCAATGGGGCAACCTGGGGCAGTGGTTCTCTGCACTTAGACTGGAAGGGTGGTGAGAGGGAAGACACTGGCTCTGAAGGGGACGGAGTAGCTGAAGCCGAGGGAGGAGCTGTCTGAAGGACAGTACACTCCTCATCACCATGAAGGCACCATGCTCCCAGCCTGGGAGTGTTCCCAGCTCCAAAGACTCGAGAGACATCTCCCTCACTGAGGGTGATGGTTCTGAGGCTGATGTGGGAGCCGATCTCACCTGCAGAGAAACTGCAAGAGGGAGAGTGGGGTCGGACAAGGGTCCAATGCTGCTCCCCCTTCAGAGCTGATGAGGGAGTGCCGGCTCCCAGATCCCTCGATGGAAGGAGGTACCAAAGATGTCGGAACCGAGAGACTGGAGGTTTATGGAACTGATGGTTCCATCACAATGACTTCCATGCACTCCTGCTTCGAGCTCAGGTGAGTCGAAGGAGGAATAGATGGTCCGGGAGGAAGAGTAGTCGCTCCATATCCATACTGGCTGGGCTCAATAAAATTTTGGTGAGAGCCAGTGTCTTAAGCAGCCTCTTCACCACCCTCTCCACATCATCATCTAAAATCATCCTGGATTATCAAGAGGAGTGGGTGGATAATCGGTGACTGCCCACCACAGACTGCAGGAGCAGTGACTGTGGAGCAGACTGCACTGGTTGCAATGAAGGAGATCTAGTCCTTTTATGACTCCTAGCCAGCTCCTAGGACACTGATGGAATGGCAGGAGATAAGGTCTTGTTGGACTGAGGGGTTTTGGATCAGACGAAATGGTAGACTTCTCTCAGTGTCTCGACGGCTCCGAAGTCGGAACCGATGAAGTTGTCAGTTTGGGTGATTTCCCTGGTTTAGTAGCCTGATTCCCTTCTGCTGGAGTGTCAAACGGCCCTATTAGTAAACCTCACAAGATAAGTTTGTTTCTGCACTCCTGCAGGACCCTGGTACTGAAAGTGTGACAAATAGAACATGAGTCCTGCAGGGGCATGGCCCCCAAACAATAAATGCAACTCATATGTCCATCAGTCAGGTACATTTTCTGGGAGCATGAGCCACATTTTTTGAATCCAGAAGGTTTGGATTCTTTGGACGCTTCTTTGGACATTATGAAAAAAAACAACAAAGCCCAATACACGATATGCTAAAGGTATAGGTATCAGACAAACAGTCTCACCTTTTTTTTTTTTTTTTTTTAAACAACAACAAAGGGTTGAAAGGAAATAGAAGGGGAGAGCCTCTAAGTTAAATGATAACTCTCCCAACAGAGGAGAGCCTCTAACTTAAACAACTATCCCTTATCAGAAAATAAAAGGGAGGGAATAAGGGGAAAAGCCCTCTAACTGAAACGGGCTAAAAAGAAGGGGGAATCCTCTAAGAAAAAACAGATTTGACAATGGGAATAGACCTGGAGAAAGAATGACAGCCTAAACAACAGCAACAACAACCAGAAAGCAGAGAAAGGGAGTTAAAGAAACACTACTAAACTACAAAAATACTCTGAAGAAAACTTATGATTAAACCAGAAAAACAACAATAAAATTCAAAAACTTAGCCTGAGCCAGTATCCAGCAATCTCGACGCTTCAAGTGGCAAACGGGATCTGGGTAACTAGCGCTAGGCATGATGGGATAGGAACTAGCCTCAAGCAAATGGAAGCTCTCAAGCTTTAGAATATGGCTGAGTCAGAGCCGAGGGTCAGCTCAGAACTCAACCAACCAAGCAACAAGAAGGAAGGCAAGATAGGGACAACATAACATCAAAGCATTCAGTTTGAAATACCCACTATTTCAAACAAAATGCTGCAATTAATTGTGAAGAAAATTATCAAAATGAATAAGCCATGTTTGAGTCCCATAACTTATATGTATATACTTTTTTGAACAAATGCACATTGCTGACATTTCCCACTGTTACAATGACTCCTCTGAAGAAAAGGTCATGAGCATTGCATGATAAAATGAAAATGCAAAGAACAAGATCTTCAACTGATTTTTTTCTGCAAAGTAAACAGAGTGAAATAAGCATTTTTCACAACCCAGTGACAGAATAACTATTGTGATGGTACCATTCCACCTTGGTCCAATGCACTGTAGTTAGTGGGTAAAACTAAAAAAGACAGTCAAAATGGAGTTAAACAGAAATCTGAGTTAGTAACTGCATAAGAGACTGGCATAGAGTTGATCATAAAGAACAAATTTAGTTTTCTTCTGAGTGTTTTTGCGGTCTGTAGGGGATTATGTTAGGTTATACTTTACTTATTTAACATTTGTTAATGGGGGCATGATCTGGACCACAGACCCCTTTCATTTACAAACTGGGCCATAATGCATTATAAAAACAGTAATATAAGTCATAGTACATATACATAAGAAGCAGTGATACGAAGTTTTGCATTAAGTAATCACTGCAAGACATTCGATAAACTAGGTGAATGTAAAGAAAATGTAAGTAAGACTATTTATTATATTCTTATAAAATTCTTGAAAACAGCAGCGATTTGAGCTTGACATATGAAGCATGAATTCAGGCATGAGCGATTATAACAATTTTTTCAATGTTGAGAACTACTGCAAAGAATCAAAGTTTAAATACATAATGTTAAGATGAGAAAGACATTATGAGATAAACTAATGGACTTTAAGTAAGGCTTTGTGCATTTAAGTAGGACTGCTTATAATTAGCATTTAAATTGGGAGGAGAAGAATCGTCTCACGGTTACTGAGGATAAGTTTAAGAAGAGTTGCAGAGATTCAATACCGCCCACATTTCTCTGACAACGAACCAACACCAGAATTCAGTTCAGCAGAGCTTCTTACTACTTTCATGAAAATAAATGTAAACAAATGTGTATCACTGTCTTGCAGTGGACATCCATATCATTTCCACAAGAAATAATACTGCTAGGTGATGTTGATTTCGATTTGCTGGACATACACACTTCTCCAACATACAGCATGAGCTTCTATAGTTTCACACAACTAATTAATAGCCCCACACATTATAGCAAGTCATCAAATCCTTTATTTCACTGGCAGCCAGTATCAGACCCTAGCAAATACACCACCACGGGGACAACATCTGACTGTCCCAGTGATCATCTCCCAATCTATACAACCAGACATCTCACACAATGACTTCAACAGCATGTTTATAAAACAACACACGACCTTTCCAAGTTTAACCCAGAAATGTTCATTACTACCCTATCTTCTATTAACTGGAATTCCCTAAAAATCATTCCCTTAGATGATGATGTAAATAAATTCATTACAACATTCCTAAATACTTCAAATTGCTGTGTACCTCCTAGAAGGAAAAGAATAAAAAAATAATGCAATCTGGCCATCCAACAAGAGTACATTGCTTATGCAGGATAGAGAAAAAGCGTTGTAAGAATGGCAAAAATATAAAACACCACAATATCTCAAAAACTTCAGAATGCTCCAGAACCATCCTGAAGAGCAAATAAATCAAGACAAAAAGCTTCACTGTATCAGCATTCAGAACACTAGCAATACACAACCTTTCAAATTCTGGTCAGCCATTAAATAGCTCTTACATCCTGGCCATTAATTCAACCCAAATCTCCCTCCTAACTCTCCATTCGAAACTGTAATAGAATTCAACTGTTATTTTAGGGATAATACAGCACCCTTAGTCAAGGATTCCCCAACATATAATCCCAACCCTGCACAGCAGCCACATGTCCCCACATCCACTTTTGCCTTCAAACCTGTGCCCACATCCTACATAAAATTACTCTTAAACAAACTCAAACCATGCCCTACTTCAGCTCATGACCTTACAAGTGAGTACGTTAAAATAGCAGCTGATAGCATTGTCTAGCCTCTCTCAATCCTTATAAACAGATCAGTCAAGAAATCACAGGTCCCCCCTCTCTCTCTCTGGAAAAACACACTTTATTCCTCTATACAAAGGAGGAAATTCAACAGACATCACTAACTTTAGACCTATAGCAATCTTATAACCCCTCTCCAAAATACTTGAAAAATGTCTTCAAAAATTATTTTCTGCAGGAGGAACTCCTATCCCCCACACCACATGGCTTCCGTCTTTCCTGTAGTAGTAACACTACACTTCTAGCCTTTATAGAAACTGATAATAAATGCTCATATATAAGTACTAGGCATACCTCTCAACCTCTTAGCGCAAAAAAATCTGGACAAAGCCAAAAATAATGGGGGGACAAAGTATCAAAAATAGGGACAATTTTTAAATATTGCTCCTATAAACTTAGAAAGTTGATAGGATAACAGATTTTCCAATGCTATTCATTTTCTGCAGGGGTTGAAGTCTAAAAGTCAAACTTCTGTCATTATTTAGTGACTTTAACCCTCAATGATTTTGCAGAAAACCTCATATTTTATGAGGGACGGACCAAAAATATGAAGCAAAAATCTCGACATTCTGTGAAAATCTGGACAGTTGACAGGTATGGTACTAGGCTACCTGGCCTTGTGGGCCATTTTAATGGCTAGCTAATTTCTCATAAAGGTGGGAATCAAACTCTGAACCTTGTGTTTGTGAGGTAAATATCTTAACCATTATGTCAACCCCTAACCCCTAAATGAAGCCAGAGATAACTAAAAGTTGAACTGTATTGCACTTTTGAGTGGTGAGTTATCAAGAGATGGGTTTGTACTGAATTTTTGGCTGGGATATAACATTTCTTTAATGAATGTCCAAAATTTTTTAGGGTTGTGTTTGCTATTATTCTGAAAATTATTATAGTGTAGTTTTTGGGCTTCATTTATTTGCTTTTTAGTGCGATTGCGAAGCAGTCTGAAGTTTTCAAGATATTGAGGTGTTTTATACTTTTGACATTCTTTCCATACTTTTCCGCTATCCTGCATTAGCATTCTACTCTTTTTGGATAGTCAGATTGTGTTATTTGTTTTCAGTCTCTTCCTTCTCGAATTGCAAGGCTATTTAGGATATTTAGAAAAGCTGTACTGAATTCAATTACAGCATCATCTACGCGGAGGAGTTTTAGGAAGTCCCAGTTAACAGATGATAGTGTAGTAATGAACACTTCTGCGGTAAACTTGGAAACTTTGTTTTGTTTTATATGCTATTTAACTGGATAAGTGAGATGCCTAGTTGTATAGACTGGGAGACGATCACTGAGGGAGTCTGACATTGTACCTGTGATGGAGTATTTGCTGGGTTCTCATACTAGGATCAGGGATTAGATGTTGAGGAATCCTTGGTTAGAGATGCTGCACTATCTATGAATTAAGAGTACGATGCACACATGCTTCAAACATAATTCGGCAGGATCAACAGATTAGGCAGACATAGGAATTACGCAACCGAATGCAGAATGGCTGACGCAAATTCAACATGGCAGCTCCATGGAACATTTTATATTGTGTTTTTTTGAGTCTGAACTCTATGATTCATAGATGAGACATATGTCTATACAGCCACCTATCTGTCTTTAGTCTATATACATATACATGTACATACATATACATACACACACACACACACACACACACACACACACACACACACACACACACACAAAGATAGACAGATAGATAGATAGATAGATAGATAGATAGATAGATAGATAGATAGATAGATAGATAGATAGATAGATACACATGCATTTGAATATGTTGGATTTGGAAAAAGAGTGATGGCAGTTTAACTAACATGTCTTTAAGCTGGTGTCCTTTGTGAACATGAATAGCAGGCCTTCACATATTGATAACCATCATATACATCTCATATGCGAGGGTATTCTCAGTGGGCATCATCATCCTCAACAGGGGAAATAGGCCTGAAGGACATGGTGTTAAATGAATACAGGCTTGCCCTAAATGTCCCATGGTACGTTTGTCCATTGGAGACAAATGAAGGATGGCCACAGGAATGATGATAGCACCAGAGCACTGCAGCAAATAGAACCCCAGCAGTTACAGTTCTCCCTGTTCCACTGCTAAAATGCAACTTATATATGTAAAGTCCTCCTGATGTCATGCTGTAGCCCACTGACTATACTTTATTAACTTTGCTGTAGCCATGATGGTATTGGCTTGTGCTTGGATGACTGCCCTTATCATATGTCGAGCACTAGTCATGGAGACACTAAGATCAGGCATAGGGTGGGATCCAAGGCATTGTTAGCCACTGGCATGCCACCTTCAACTGCTTTTCGTGGAGCTGCTGGCACCCATTGTTGCACGATGGTGCAGAACAAGTGTGCAACCTGTAACTACTTTATCAACCAATTTCTGTCCTCCATCATCAACTTGGACTGAAGGGTGGATTGCGCAATCAATGGATATATGTCAATAGAAGGGGTAGGTAATGTGCTTGCCAAGGTAGTCATGTCTACAAATGTCACAATGACCACTGTGCCATGCTTTGGCTGTTAATGTTGTTAGTGTCAGATGTTTCCCAATCAGGCATGCCCATATCCACTGTGTAGGAATCACACACACACACACACACACACACACACACACACACACACACACACACACACTGTAACTTCTTCAAATACATTGGAGGCAGAGATATGTAAAGACACAGGTTTACTGAAAACAAAAATAGCTGTATATATAAATAACACATCAAAAAAGGAATTGTGCATAGCCACTGTGCATGGAGATCCTCAACCATTCAAAATGAACAGCTCCAGTATCAATAATCCTGATAGTTAAATACAATTTATTGAAGCAAAACAATCCAAGTAGAGCAAAAAGACCATGGTTTCATCACAGTTTATGGCCTCATCAGATTAATACTGACTCTGTATGTGTGTAGAGAGAAACAGAAAAAAAAAAACTCTTCTGGGATGATTTGCCTGCAAACACAGTCTGATCACTTCATTTGCTTACATCCTTTTATCTGCTGTAAACTGAGTGATGTAGCAATATGTTTTATATACGTCTGTATGAACATATCTTTTTTGTTATATCTGTACTTATCTATCTAGCTAGTGTGTGTGTGTGTGTGTGTGTGTGTGTGTGTGTGTGTGTGTGTGTGTGTATGTGTGTGCACACGTGTGTGTGTGTGTGTGTGTGTGTGTGTGTGTGTGTGTGTGTGTGTGTGTGTGTGTGTGTGTGTGTGTGTGTGTGTGTGTGTGTGTGTGTGTGTGTGTGTGTGTGTGTGTGTGTGTGTGTGTGTGTGTGTGTGTGTGTGTGTGTGTGTGTGTGTGTATGTGCATGTGTGTGCACATGTGTGTGTGTGTGTGCTTGCATTACTATACATGATGCACACAAATCCCAGTGACACATTTCATCTAACATATAACTGGTCAATAATTCATTTTATTTTATTGACTAACTAATATGACTGATTTTTAGAAAATAAAAAGCTCCCTCTAGACCCCCTTATTCTTCTGCGCTAACGCTAACTCAACACAAATTGCTAAAACAACCTTGCTGAAGATTTATTAAGTGGTATTGTTTTTGATTGTCCACTGAAAATGGGCCACAGTCAGATTTTCCCAGTTATCGAAGGACAAATGAATGAATGAATGAATGAATGAATGAATGAATGAATAAACAAATAAATGATGGGTACAGGAGATGTAGTCAACCGTCTTTTAGGAAACATCTCTAAACAGGAACGATTTGTTATACATAGTTTATATGATGCATAATCCCATGCATGTTGTTAACTCCATTATGATTTCTGTGTATTTCATCTGAACGGTTTAATAAGAACCTCTCTGTTTTTGCTCCACTGTCATCTTTTCCCTCTGAGATTGTTGCAGCCATAGAAATGAACATCACGTTAACTGAGCTGGACATGTCTCACAGAAGGCAAAAGTAGCCACAACTGTGGTTTAGGTGGCATAGGCTATGACTGTATTAAGACTTTGGACGATTGTAGGAGACAAACACTGGTATGTGACTTTAATGAAAAGTATCACACTGGTTTATATGATACAGATAACTTGAATAATGGTATTGTTAGGCTTAAAATGGCCTACAAGGGCAGTTACCCTAGTATTAATCTATGAACATATTCTGATCAAATGTTAAATTTTTGGTTGGGAGTTTGGCATATGGTTAAGGTGCTTACCTTATAGACACAAGGCGCAGGGTTTGATTCTCACATGGGGTAATTGGCTTGTATTAAAATGGCCCACAAGGGCAATTAGCCTAGTACTAATCTATGAACATATGAGATACAGATGGAGAAAGGAGATAAGTTGGATTTGATGAACTGGAGACCTATAGCTTTGTGTCAGATTGACTGCTAACAAAATAAAATATTGCAGTCCTGTATTTCTCCATGGTCACATTTGTTGGTAGGTCCTGATTTGTAGGATACTGCATTCATCAGTTCAGCATGTTGTTATTCTGGTGCAGGAACTGGCTAAATGTGACTTTTCATAGAGATGCTTCTGAGCTGCTGTTAATCTATGATATAAAAGCTTTTGATTCTGTTGATCATTGTCATCTGTGAGCATTTTTAGTGGCTTATGAGCCTGGCCAATTTTAGGAATATTAGTGATATTTAAAGTTTCCTTTTCCACCTGTTGCTGCATTGTAAAAAGTGAGAACTGTTCCAAAATATTGTTTAAAAGTTCTTTTATTTATGAATAGAGGTTGTATCCTAAACCCTCTCAAAACTTCAGAATTAGCATTAAAAATCCTCCAGTCATTAAGTATTTTCTTTAATAGACATTTGACTACTAAATGTTCCTCTTGGCATCCTGTAGTAATCTCATTATCTGACAAGCATGCTGGTCAGAAATGTCAGTTGTATAAGAATTTGGGGGTGGGGAGGTGGTATATTATGCTGACTGTTACATAATTAAGTCTACCTGGTACACCTTATTCAGAGTAAACATTCCATTGCAAAGCACATTTAATTTCCAGACCAAGCAGATTTTAGTCACCTTCCTCATCTTTGATGGCATTTTGTATCAATGCACAGTACTTTCAGAAGCTTCAGTTTACTAAATCGTGCATGCTGTTTGTTTCTGTAACTGCTGTTGCTGTTATCTTGAAAACTGGATTTCCTGGTATAAGTGTAGATAACTTAACATGTTAAGACTTTTCATCTTTTAGTATATAACACACTGAATACAATTACTGATGGCAAAGTCTGGAAAATGTAAATAACCTAGTAATTGTATCAACATGAGGTGGAGGAAATAAAAGATGAAAAATGTCAACTGTTCGCACCTCATCTGCATTTGATGTTAAGAGGGTTGTAGAAAGGGAGACTGTTGCCTGGGATAACATGCCTAGTTTGCACCCCTGGTATTTGCATACCCCTGATACTGCACCAATCCCATGCTAGCAACACCCCAAGCTCAGTGCTGGATATAGACAATAATAGAATGGTGATCCTGTCCAATTGGTCATCACTAATATGCCAGTATTCAATACTTCGGGGGCAAATGGACAAATCTGCCAATATAAGCTCACAATTGATTCAGTATATTTTAGTCACATATGCATCTTGGTGTACAGATAATTCCCAGGCAACTACAAAAGTTCAGAACCACTGTACTTGTCCTAGAATTGCAAGTAATTAAATATAATTTGCAGAAAGGCTTGTCATTTCCAGAAGTGTTAACAGGATAGGCTAGTACAGAAATCAGAAAGGAGAAAGCATCCTCTGTAATGAGTAACTTAAATCTAGGAATTTTCTGGATTGCCACTGATTGGCTCCCTAGATATCAGACTCTGATAAAGTGGAAGATAGATGCCCTCACTGATGAGCTTGTAAGCAAGGCCATCAATTCCATGGTGTACTTTCAAAGATGGACATTTACCTTTGTTTGGGCCATGAACTTCTGTTCCAAGTTGTGAGGATTTGAACATAAGGTCTGCATGTACTATTTGAGCCTTATTTACCTCCCTGTGATGTTTGCTCTAGTACTTGTGTACCGTATTCAAAATGGGGTACTTGGTACTGGTACACATGGAACTGCAGACTGCCTATTGCATGTGTACAGATGCAGACAGACAACCACAGAGCTTCCTGCCTCCCCCCAAGAAAAAGTTATGCAATACAGGCATGACTGGACATTTATTTGGTAGGTCTGTTTGATTTTTTATATGAGTGTTTGAATCGTGAAATCAGGGATTCAGATTGAAAAAGTGACACTCTTAGCTGTTGTTAAGAAACAGTAAATGACACATGTTTCATATGAATCTCAATAAGGTAGAAACTGCCAAATGATAGATGGGCAGATGGATGGAGGACTTGATAGACAGTTTATTAACAGGATTTCAGCTGACAAGCTGGTCAGCAGGTAATAACCTATTAATAAGTATATTAAAAACAGACTGTTTTCATTTGGCTATTGGGGGGTGACACTTGGTAATGTTCAAAACATGTAACTACAGTCCGCCTACATCCCAGGAATTTCTAGAGAATGCATATGGAAGAAGTCGTCTGAATGCATAGTTGAGAAGCTTCATCCATCCCTGCATGTTGTTGTTATTACAAACCCTCTGCTTTCCTCTGAAGTGCCAATTCCACATGTACTTTACCAGACTTGTACTTACTGACCTCTGTTTATCCAGTTTCACAAAGGAACATCTCAGGTGTTTTGCTTTTCTTCAGCTACTGCTTTCCAGTTTTCATTCTAGTGTAGGGTTACCACCTATCCCAAGTTCCGAGGGACAGTCCCTCTTTGGGCAGTTGTGTCCTGCAAAAACACAGTAAATATGGCAAATGTCCTGAGATTTTAGGACAATATTATTTCCTATATTTTATGCAATAGTTGCATAAAACAGTTATTCTGCATCTGAAACACCTAAATGGTATAAGAAATAGAATAAGCAACTAAAATGCTACAAGAATAAACTTTTATTTAGGCAGAAAAGTGAAGAACTGGCTGTGGGTATGTTTCAGCCTGCAAAATCTGACGTTTGTACCAAAAATGTCCCACTTTGGGAATTTGAAAAGGTGGCAACCCTATTCTAGTGTTGCTCAGCAACTCTTCCTTATGGCAGAGAAAACAGAAAGGAAGTCTTACACATCAATTCTTCTGTGTACACTGAAAAAAGATAAACGATATGGGGGGGGGGGGGGGCTTTCTGGCTTTCTCCTTAACCTTCCTGCAGAGTGTTGAAAGGAAAGTTCACTACTGTGTGCTGAGTGGTCCTTTACCTTCATCACACATTCATCCACCCAATGGGCTGCCACTTTGATTCTCTGTAGTTTTTGAAGTACAGTACGGCATATGAGAAAAAAGTTGGGGGGGGTGGTGGTAGCTACTGGCACACAGTGCAACTTTATCAAAAGACGGTCTCATGAATCTGATTTGAATAATAAAAACAGTGTCAGTTACTAGAGTGTCAAGGAACATACTAGGTTTCCCTGCCACTATTCAACCTGAGTTTGTCCTTTGGATGAGAAATACCACTTGGGGTTTCCACTGAAAAGAGGCCGATGGTTTTAGTGGGACTAACCCAATTAACACAGGACAAAAAATAAATACAAAAAAAAAAACAAGTAAATAATAAATAATTTTGTTTTTTTTAATAATTCACTGTGCCAGATTGTAAAAGACTTGGTATCAGTTTACGTGGCTTACTCTAGTGTAAGCCTGCTTTATAGACAAGCCTTACAATGCAGTAAGTCTACATTCTTCAGAGACTTAAGCAAAGACCATGCTGAAGTTTCTGTTTCCTACTAATGTTAGTAAAACTTAAGCATATATAACTTCACTTAATGAACTATTACAACAATTGCTTATAATACCCTGTTAATTCTTTGTATCCTTTGTTTTACACAGGTATGAGACGGGGAAAGGAAAAATAACATAAATCAGAAGAAACCTATTTATTTTGTGAGCTGGAAACATTATCACTCACATTAACTTGCTGCAAACCTTTCTTGGTACCATCATTAGAAGTATAACACTGCAGTGGAAAGTGCGAGTTTGATTCCCACACTGGTGCACATATTAAGGTATAGGGACATTATTCAAAATCATTACTGAATTGTAAAATGTCAGCAAAAGGGCTCTAAGGGATGCAGGTGTCTTCACGTTTGGAAGTGTCCACACCCACAGTACATCCTAATCAAGTTTGGAGAAATTGTATGCAACAAAAGAATCATCATTATCTTCTTTCGGCTGTTCCCGTTAGGGGTCACCACAGCAGATCACCTGTTTCCATTTCTTCCTGTCCTCTGCATCTTGCTCTGTCACACCAACCACCTGCATGTCCTCTCTCACCACATCCATAAACCTTATCTTAGGCCTTCCTCGTTTCCTGTTACCTGGCAGCTTCATCCTTAGCATCTTTTTCCCAATATACTCAACATCCCTCCTCAGCACATGTCCAAACCAATGTAATCATGCCTCTCTGGCTTTGTCTCCAAACCTTCCAACCTGTGCTGACCCTCTAATATACTTATTCCTAATCCTTTCCACCCTCATCACACCCAGTGCAAATCTTAACATCTTTAATTCTGCCACATTCAGCTCAAACTCCTGCCTTTTTGTTAATGCCACTGTCTCTAACCCATATAACATAGCTGGTCTCACTACCCTCTTGTAGACCTTCCCTTTCACTCTTACTGGTACTCATCTGCCACAAATCACTCCTGACACTCTTCTCCACCCACTCCATCCTGCCTGTACTCTCTTCTTCACCTCCCTTCCACACTCACCATTACTCTGAAATACTGACCCCAAGTTTCTTTACTCCTTGCATCCTCACCATTCCTCTATCCTCCCTCTCATTCACACACATATATTCTGTCTTAGTCCTGCTGACCTTCATTCCTCTTCTCTCTAGAGCATATCTCCATCTCTCCAGGGTCTCCTCCACCTGTTCCCTATCTCACTACAGATCACAATGTCATCTGTAAACATCATAGTCCACGGGGACTCCTGTCTGATTTCGTCTGTCAACCTGTCCATCACCATTGCAAATAAGAAAGGGCTCAGAGCTGATCCTTGATGTAACCCCACCTGCACCTTAAACGTATCCGTCAATCCCACTGCAGACCTCACCGCTGTCACACTACCCTCGTACATATCCTGTACCACTCTTACATACTTTTCTATCACTCCTGACTTCCTCATACAATACCGCAACTCCTCTCTAGGCACCCTGTCATATGCTTTCTCTAAGTCTACAAACACACAATGCAACTCCTTCTGACATTTTCTGTACTTCTCCATCAACACTCTCAGAGCAAAGATCACATCTGTAGTGCTCTTTCCCGGCATGAAACCATACTGCTGATCACAAATCATCACGTCCCTTCTTAACCTTGCTTCCACTACTCTTTCCCATAACTTCATGCTGTGACTGATCAATTTAATCCCTCTGTAGTTACTACAGCTCTGCACATCACCCTTATTCTTAAAAATCGGTACCAAAACACTTTTTCTCCATTCCTCAGGCATCCCCTCACTTTCCAAGATTTCATTAAACAATCTGGTTAAAAACTCCACTACCATTTCACCTAAACACCTCCATGCTTCCACAGGTATGTCATCTGGGCCAACAGCCTTTCCATTCTTCATTCTCTTCATAGCTATCCTTACTTCCTCCTTGCTAATCCATTGCACTTCATGATTCACTATCTGCACATCATCCAACCTTCTCTCCCTCTCATTCTCTTCATTCATCAACCCCTCAATGCACTCTTTCCATCTCCTCAACACACTCTCCTCGCTTGTGAGCATGTTTCCCTCATTATCCTTTATCACCTTTACCTGCTGCACATCTTTACTAGCTCAGTCCCTCTGTCTAGCCAATCAGTACAGGTCCTTTTCTCCCTCCTTAGTGTCCAACCTTTCATACAACTCTTCATATGTCTTATCCTTAGCCTTCGCCACCTCTCTCTTTGCCATGCACCTCATCTCTTTATACTCCTGTCTACTTTCTTCATCTCTTTGACAATCCCACTTCTTCTTTGCCAACCTCTTTCTCTGTATACTCTTCTGTACTTCCTCATTCCACCACCATGTCTCCTTGTCGTCCTTCCTCTGTCCAGATGTGATACCAAGCACCTTTCTAGCTGTCTCCCTTACTAGCTCTGCTGTAGTTACCCAGCTATTTGGTAACTCTTCACTGCCACCCAGTGCCTGCCTTAACCCATCTCTGAACTCCACCTCACAATTACCCTTTTTCAATTTCCATTTGATCCTTGGTGCTGCCCTCACACTCCTCCTCCTCTTCTTGATCACCAACGTCATCCTACAAACCACCATCCTATGCTGCCTAACTACACTTTCTCCGGTCACCACTTTACAGTCTCCAATCTCCTTCAAAATGGCCCTCCTACATAAGATATAATCCACCTGTTTGCATCTTCCTCCACTCTTGTATGTCATCCTATGCTCCTCCCTCTTGTTAAAATATGTATTCACCACAGCCATGTACATCCTTTTCGCAAAATCCACTACCATCTGACCTTCTGTATTCCTTTGTTTAACACCATACCTACCCATCACTTCCTCATCCCCTCTGTTCCCTTCCCCAACATGCCCATTGAAATCTGCTCCAATCACCACTCTCTCACCCTTGGGTACAGTCATTACCACTTCATTCAATTCAATCCAAAATGTTTCTTTCTCATCCATTGCACACCCAACCTGTGGAGCATATGCACTAACAACATTCATCATTACACCATCAATTTCCAGCTTCATAAACATCACTCTATCCGACACTCTTTTCACCTCCAAAACACTTTTCACATACTGTTCCTTCAGAATAACTCCTACACCATTTCTCCTCCCATCCACACCATGATAAAACAATTTGAACCCACCGCCGATACACCTAGCCTTACTTCCCTTCCATCTGGTCTCTTGCACACACAATATACCAACCTTCATTCTGTCCATCATATCAGCTAGCTCTCTCCCTATACCAGTCATACTACCAACATTCAAAGTTCCGACCCTCACTACCACAGTCCTAGCCTTTCTCCTCTCTTCCTGCCTTCGGCCATGCCTTCCGCCTCTTCTCCTCTTTCGCGACAAAAGAATATGGAAGGAATATGAAGTTCCTTTATATAATGACAGTATTTAAAAATATAACAAATATCTTTTAAATAATGTCATTGTATGACAACAACAACAACCAATCACTTATGGGGTATATCACTCCCAGATGTAGGTAATATCAGATTTACATCGGGTGGCTAGGCTTTGTCAATTGTACTTCAGCTATATGACCAAACTCACCAGCCATTGGCAAATTCTACATTATCTACACCCCTGTGATATATTTTTAAATACCACTTCTCCAAGCATATACCCATCACATACAATATCATCAAATACTGCTTCCACAGGTATGTGCTTCTCACATGAGAGATCATCTAGTGTTGCTTCCTCTTGTTTGTACTTCTCACATGACATTTCATAAAGCACTGCTTTCATGGGAATGTACCTTTACATGACATATTATGAACTACTGCATAAATGAATACATACCTATGACATGTGATATCATTAAATACTGCTTCCTCTGGTATGTGCCTGCCACCTGAGATATCAAATACTTAAAATAAAGGCAACGAAGTATGAGACTGTACAAACAACATCCACACAGACATGTTAACATGGGAATTTAAAGCTTTCATCTGAATCTTACAAATGACTTCTTCAGAATAAAATTGAAACATGCATCCAAGTCCAATTAAAAAATAACAAGAATATCACATGACTAATAGAGCCACCATTTTAAAGATGGAGTGATACAGACCATGCAGAAGTATAAAATACATATGAAAATGGGTCTATATTAAATTCTCAAAAGCCGACAATGTCGAATCTGACATTGTCGACACGAGAATAGCGAAACTGCAGAAACTTCGAAGAGGTAAACAGAAATCTTCATAAGGGGAGTTTTCCATTTACTTCAATGTAGTGCGGTCTCGGAATTGGTATATTTAAGTAGTGGGGGTGTGGGGGTGCAGGGGGCTTGCCTCCCTGCCTACACCATTTAGTTTTTTTTGTTGTTTTATTTTTTTTTCAGAACATTTGATGTTTTAGCAGTTCGATCACTAAAGGTTGACCTTTAGTGATTCGAACTGTTGAATATTCAATGTTCTAATATAGACCCATAATAAATACTAAAAGTAAATACTGAAAGACCAATGAACTTTTTAAAAGACTTGGTCCCCATTAAAGCTTTTATGATTCGGATGCACTGAAAGTTGTACTTTATGAGGAAACTACAATTTGTGGTTTACTGGAAAAGTAATAGCCATACAATGCATGATAGTATGTACTAAGCTATATGTGCTGCTTCTACCTCTCTTATCTTCCATTACCTAATATCTCTATTTCCATCCCATTTTAGCTTTTACCTAAACTATCTGACCAATTAACCACCTCCAAGAGTGTACGGCCCAAAAGCTTTCAAGTGGGAATGAAAACAGTTCTGTCCACTCAAGACTTAGTAATTGTATGCCATAGCTTTGTTATACAGCTTTCTACATTTTCATATTCTTGTAACTTTGCAGAGAGCATGCCACTATAGAACCTCTGAAAGGGCCATTCCCCCCACACTTTTGTTTCCTATCTATCTGTTGGTCTCCGACATTTAAAAGAATCTTACACAAACTATATGTCTCCCCACTGCTTAAAACGATCCCTTGTCTTGTTGTAGTACAGTGTGCTAACATACTTTAAATAATTGGATCTTTAAACCCTTTTATTGTGTTAACATCCAAATTGCCCAAAAACATACTGTTCCTGCTACTTTGGCCTTCTGCTCATGGTGATTATTTTTTTGCCACACTTGTAGGCAGGCTCAACCCCGCTCCGGGCTCACTTCACACCCCAACCCCATTTCCCACCCAGTCCTACTTCCTCTAGATTTATACCTCCTGTAATCCCACCCCTACTTTTTAAACCAATATACCTCCCTACTTTCTTACTGTCTCCTCCCCCTTTCCCTACCCCCCTCCAAAGATGTTTCTGACTACTAATACCAGCCCACATTTCCCTCATAATCTATGTACCACACACCACACCTTTCATCAACCTTACTCGTCCTTACGTCTTTACTACTACTATTATCGCTATCCACCTCCACTCACTAAAAAAATTTAATATTTCACCCCCACAATCCTCAACACTTACCACTCACCCTCATGCTAGCAAAAGCATCTATTCTGCTTTCCCTATTAGAAAACAACACCCTATGCTCAGCCAAACCACACCTCACCCCCACTACCAGTAAACTAAAATTAACACTACATTGCCCACAGTCACCATCACTAAAAAAGCACCAGACACACACTCTACTCCATCTCCTCATAGTATTACCCCAATGTGGAGATGTTCACCAAAACCTTGAACCACAGAACTTACCCAAAACTTCCTATAGCCCTAAACCCTAGAATTTATACTTTGTACCCATCAGTGCTTGAAGCCTGTGCAATAAGATCACAGAATTTCAATCATGGCTCAGTCATCACTCTCCAGACATAATAGCAATAACTGAAACATGGCTTAAAGTGCATATACTAGACTCTGAAACCCTTCCACCAGGCTACAACATTATATGCAAAGACAGAATTGAAAAAAGAGGAGGGGTGTAGCCCTGATATATAGAGACTCCTTAACAATAAATATTCAGCCAACTCCTGTCCCCAACCTTTGGTTGTCTACAAATCCTACTGGCATCCCTCCATATAAATCCTAGCAAAAAAACTCTGTATTTCCTCCATTTATATTCCCCCCAGTCAAAACATTTTCTAGTTAGAAGACTTCCTAGGATGGATTAACCATACAGTCCCCCAGGAAACCATCATACTAGGAGATACTAACATTAACTGACATAACCTAACCTCCACATATCCTAACACCAGCATTAATCTCCACAGTTTCACTCAACTTGTCACTGAGCCTAAACATGCATTAAACACCCAAGTTGAAGCTATATTAGACTGGATCCTAGTATCCCATCCTCACTACTATACTAATACCAGTACCCTCCCCAACATCCTAAGTGACCAGCTACCTGTATACACCCACAGAACCCATTTACACATCCCCAAGCCTCACACATACAAATCAATCAGGAACCTAGCCCACTTTAACCAATAAACATTTAAAACTAACCCTTCAAACTCACAAATGGTCAACACTAAAATCACTACTTCTAGATAATGCTGTACAATACTTTAACAACATCTTCTTGAACACACTAAATAGCCTAGCACCTCTTCGTACCAAATGCTCAAAACCAAATCATGCCCTCTGGTTGACAAAGCATACCAAAGAAACCCTCTCAGCCAGAGACAAAGTCTGGAAACTTTGGAAAAATGCAGGACCATAGAAAATGAACTAAACTATAAAAAACTTAGAAATGCCACAAAAAAACTTATCATAACTGCTCACTGTCTGCTGATAACGTACCACCAGAATACTTACAAATAGCAGCCAAGGTCACAGCCTACCCAGTCAGCATTCTTATTAACCAATCTATCATTGAATCATATGTCCCCATACTATGGAAAAAATCTATTATTACCCCACTTCACAAAGGAGGCAATGCCCATGATCTCTCAAACTACTGACCCATCTCCATCCTTCCCCCACTATCAAAAATCCTAGAAAAATTAATTCGGACCCAACTAGTCAGTTACCTTATCAATAATTACCTCATCTGCCACACAAAATGGGTTCCACCCAGGCCATAGTACTACCTCAGCTTTACTCTCCTTTACTGATATTGTGAATAAAGCTCTTGATGCTGGTCTACCCACTTCTGTTCTCCTGCTAGACTTCTCAAAAGCTTTCAACACAGTATCTCACCCTAAACTTTAGCAACAACTAGACAAACTGGGTTGCTCTCAAAGGGTAATAACCTGGTTTTCCTCCTACCTAAACAACAGACAGCAATCAGTTAAAAGGCAAAACCAACAATCTGATTACCTTGATAACAACACAGTGTCCCACAAGGATCCATTTTAGGACCTCTGCTCTTCAATATATTCATTAATGATCTAAATAAAGCCTCCCATCAAAGCATACTAATTCAATAGGCAGATGATTCAACTCCAATAATTTCTCTAACCTCCAAAAATCACCCAAGATGCCTTCTCCTCTATAGAGACTTGGCTGAATGACTCTCAACTAATGCTTAACCCCCAAAGAACCAAGCTGTTGTTATTCTCATCAAAGCCTACAACAACAGAATTCAAAATTTTCTCAAATAACAAAACTGAAATAGAACAGGCACAATCCACAAAACTTCTAGGAATTACTATCGACAGCAAATTCCCTTTAGAACAACACATTCTCAACACAGTAAAGAAAACCCACAACTGGGCAAATTATACCGACACAAACTTTACCTTGACAAAAAACTAGGATCAGATTAGCTAACACCCTGCTTATTCCAACCTCCATACATCACTCAGTAATAAGCTGCAACAATGCTACTACAAGATAGCAACATTTGCTTCTAACTTGTCTAACCACTGATACCACTGCAGTGCTCTCTCTAACCTATCCTGACTAGAATTTCACCACTATCTCCAGTTTACTCAACTAACTACTGCCCATAAATTACTTTTCCAATCCGATTGATGCCCAGCTCTCCAATCCATCTTGCATACATACACCCCCCACACAATCCCTCAACTCTTCACAGAAAACCCTTCTAAGTGTAGCTGAACCCAACAAGAGAGCAGGACAATGCCTGTGTTCTTACAATATAGCCAAACATTGGAATGCCCTCCCCTCCTCCATTACTCAACTAGACTCCCTGAAGTCCTTTAAAGCTGCACTAAAAACCGACTTTATACATAAGCCTAGCTGTACACGTGAAATACAATGTAAGCCCCCTTAATCCCATAATTTATTCAATTATAATCCCGCCTTTCTAACACCTCTGATTTTCAATCAACTTTGAATTAAAATACTCTATTATTTGTTTACTACTTGCTTTTCTCTGTGATATAGTTTACCTATGCTATGATGTTTATATAGTAATTTGTAAATCATATGTTTTGCAATTATGTTGTTCTATAATATTAGTCTGTTAACTATGGAGCCTTCCCTCCAGATCTATACTTTACACTGTACAATATTTGTTTTTGATGTTTGTATAAATGTGGAGCTTTTCTTCCCGGGCCTCCACTGAAAATGGGTTTCTTTTTGCCCAGTGGAATTTCCCGGTCAACAAATTCCAATAAATAAATATTCCACTGAAATATATAAATACCATAAATATATAGAATCAATAATTAATCATAAGAGTTTTCTTTTTCAATAAGCAATTGATGTTAATAGCATTATTTATACATGGAAAAACATTAGCCTGTAACCTAACCTGCAACCAAGGCTCCCTGCATTATAAATAATTTCCCAAGTACCCATCAGAAGACCAGATTGTAACTTATGCACTACAATAAATGTAAATCTTCTAAGATAACATGGTAAGACAAAGGATTTGTTGTATTGTGAGTTCTAATGGCATATTCATGCTCATAATTACGCTCTCTCTCAGAGAGTGCTTGGTCTCCCCAAAGATTGCAACTTTCATATTCATATTAATAAATGAACGTTGATTACAGCTGTTATATTGAGTTGTACTAAATGAAATTGAAATGGGCGTAACAGACTTGTTTTTAACATTTACTCCCCCTTTTAAATGTATAACAGAGAAAAGACCCCACAAGTATAAAAATTAGTAAGGGTGCCTAAGTAAGAAAATATAATCTGAATCTTAAGACATTCCATTAGAATATGTGAAATTCACATTTTGGTTAAAAAAATTGGTTGTGATGGCCCTTGGTTTGACTGAACCATCCCTTAGAATAGATATAAATCTATCTCTTCTTCCAATAATTTCTTGTCTTTTATTTTCTGGAAGATTGGCTGGATATCCCTTTCTGCAAATAATTGAATAAAAAGAAAAATCATATTGGGATGGAAAAATACCATCCTCTGAAACAGTCCTTAACACTCACACCAGCTTTCCTTTCACTACACTTAATTTCTGTTTGTACAGGTGACAACTTTGAAAATGTAGGCAACTGTTAGAAAATGCATCTTTTCTAAATAGGCTAGAAGAAAAATAGTGCTTTAATCCATTTTTATAAACTGTAAAAATTAAATAAACAACCAAAAAGGTGACCATAGAACCATTCAAATGCCATATTATACTTCGACTGTAAATGATAAATAAAAACTGCTAAGCACGAAAAATTATATATAAAATAAAACAGATTGTTTTATTAAAGCATGCTACAGGTAAACGCTTTCACATAAGCTTCATCAGACCGTTAAAATTCAAAAACATCTTCAATTAAAGCATTTTATACAAATTAGTCACATGTTATACAATGTAATTAAATGCAATGAAACATTTAAAGTTGTATCCTGATTTAGGCTGAGCTAAAATGTCTCACTGAATTTAATAACGCATCTCATCCCAACTAGCCACGGCCGGAGCCGATCACATCTCAACTAAAGATACTTTCAGCTAAAACAGAAAATACAACATTATTCATTAGAGCGCAAATAACTAGGATGTCAAAATTGCACAAGTTAGTGCGCTCATTATTTGCATCCATTACTAAAACTAACTGCCCAAATAAAATATGATGCAAACTATCCTTATTTAATTAGCCAAATTTGTATGCTCTAAACAAAATGTAAATACTTCCTATCTTACAGGGTAATCAAATTATTATAAAAGTTAGGTTCTGTCATGATAAATACTTTAAAATAACAGATGAACAACTAACTAACAACAGTATATTATTATAAAATACAAAATGCATAAATAATCATATTTGACCACTATAAATCATAAACTCTCAAATACAAACTATGCTATTTTATTATAATGTTCAGAGTATAAAATTAATAAAACAAAATATATGTAATTTATGAATAGCGATTAAGAATAAAAATAATCCATATCCTATCTTGCACTGTTCTCCATAACATTTACTCACCCAAGAGTCCATCATGAACAACTATATATGTATATGAAATCAAAACCATAATAGCATGTTCAAAAAATAATATAACAAAGTTTCTAGATGTCCTCAAATTTAAGATAACATCTTAGAGCTGAACAAATAAATCATTTGGCATGAAACTACTGTGAGCGAAAAGAAGTATTTATCATGACAGAACCTAACTTTTATAATAACTTTTATAATAATTTGATTACCCTGTAAGATTTGGGTTCACTATTTTAGGAAGTATATACATTTTCTTTAGAGCATACAAATTTGGCTTTTATTTATCGTTCACAGTTGAAGTATAATCTGGCGTTTGAATGGTTCTATGGTCACCTCTTTGGTTGCTTATTTAATTTTTACAGTTTTTTTTGTATTCGTAAGCCGAGAGGTGTTTACTCTGCTGGGAGCTGTTATTTGTTCATTTTTATAAACTGTTGCATCTAAAAAAATCTATGTTGTGAAACAAGCTTTTGCAAAGAAATGTTAACAATTCAATACTACGGTTTAAAAAAGTAATAAAATCTAATACAGAATCTGTTCCCTTCCACAAAAAAAAAAATGTGATCCAGGTATCTCACGAATATATCTCAGAACTTGGCAAACCTGGAAGGGAATTAACACGCTGAAGCTCCCAATATAATAAACAATTAGCGTAAACAGGAGCACAAAATGCCCCCAAAGCCAAACTTTTGATTTGATGGTAGAGTTGCCTTTGAAGACCAACACATCAGATCCCAGCAATGTAAGGCAGAATATTCAACATACAAAATGACATTTCTGCAAAGACACATTAAACAAAAATATGTGTGGGACTTTGAATAGGAGACCCCAAAACTTCACTTATTCATAATCAATTCTGAGGTTACTGTGACTTATAGAAAAAGCTGCAGTGGTCTCAGAGCATCAACAGGTCATGCAATTTGTCATAAAAGAAGGTTAATTGTGCATCTGATTTTGTCCCAACCATACAAATCACTGAGAAAGGTGAAGGCAGCTACTAGTTCATGTATTTCTACTCAAAGAAATCACTAGTGGTAATCAACCTATCTAAACAGTGGGATGAAATGGGGCCTCAACAATTCTCTGCCTCGGGCACTGTAATTTTGCATAGAAGTACCTGAGAGCAGGTTTTAGTGCAATGAGGGCAACTTCAGAACATGACAGAAAAGGGTACTTTGCACAGTGGTATATAGTGTTACATTTCTTGAATATTGCTTCACTATAATCTCAGTTTGTGTTTGCCACTATACATACAGAACCAGGACAGCACATTATCAGAACAAGATGGTAATTTGCATGTCCTGGCCACAAATCTTACTCAGGCAGAACTACCCCATGGACATGGCTGTAATACTGATCAAAACTACACAAATCAAGTTTCCAGCATAATGGGTTTTAGCACTTCCATGTTTAATACATAAGACTTTTTCAGAAATTATGCATAAATCACATCACATGACTGAACAACTAACCAACCACATCTTCTAAATAAAAAAATATGACTATTAAAAAACTTTTCCCAATAAAAGTATCTCCTGTTTTTTAACTCACACTTAATGCTGAGATACTTAAATCCAGACAATTTTTCTGCATTTAATTATACCTATCAGGCAAGTTTCCTGCATTCTAACAATGTGTTGATGACACCCTTCCTCCACAGTTACCCTCCCACCACAGTTAAGTTCATTTGATCAATGACCAAAAAGTGTGATTACCAAACAATGACCAAAAACTCAAATGCCACTACTACTTATACTGGCACCCAGATGTACCTGGCCAGGTATAGTGGTACGGTATCATTATTCACTGGTACCTCTACAGTCTGCAGCAGTCCTAGTTTGGATTTATGCACTCCCCATTGAACTACTTAGCGACATGCAACAAATGGAATGCCCACAGAGATACATTACTAAAAGGATACAAGCCCTAAACAACATGTCCTACACGGACCGACTCAAAGCCCTGTCACTATACTTGGTATCTCACAGACTGCCAAGAGGTGACCTCTGTCTGGCATACATGTCATCCACTGGCCCATTGCTGATGGATTTACTGTGAATCAAGAGGTCAAATGATATCAGAAATACTTGGTCTAGGATATAAACCTCTTCTGCAAAAACAACCAAACTGATTGAGGGGAAAGGTATTTCTCGCAAAGGTACTGATGCTGTGGAACAGGATCTCCAATCACATAAAGCAAACTCATCTCTGTCATTATTCAAGTGCAACTCAAATCTATGGATGGGGAACAGAAACTGCACCCCTTTACTACGAATGGACAAAGACAGCTTGCAAATGCTTAATCCCATGTATGGGTTCCCTTAAATTATCTATGGTATGATCCCAGTTATTTTCATTAGGGATAATATATAATTATCAACCAAGGGGATGGGTAAGGCCAATCAATAACCAAAAGGGATAGGATACTTCAAGCACAAAAAGGGAAAATGGATAGCAAGGGTAGCTAGCCTAGTGCTTACCTATCAACCTATGAATAAGTCACTTAATCAGACATTGCTTCTAGGATGCCCCTGAAAGGAATGTGAGCCATGGGTTATCTAAGTTATATATATATATATGTATATATATATATGTGGATCTATCTTACAACGTCGACAAGTCAAAACGCCGAAAACGAAATCACCGACACCACATAACCGACATTTCACAAACACGAAACCTCACATGCCCGACACACCATAATCCCGACAAGCAACAAACAAAACAAATCCCCGGTCCAAAAAGCACACACACAACACAAGCACACCAAAATCCTTACAAACCAACACTAAACCTCACATACACAACTACCTACAACCTTAACCCAAACCCTAACCCTAAGGTCCGCCACTATCGCACACTCACCTAACCCGCCTAACCCTAACTCACTTAACCCCCTAACCCACAAACTATCACAGTCGCACACTTACCTAGCCAGCCCTAACCCTAACTCACTTAACCCGCCTAACCCACAAACTATCACAGTCGCACACTTACCTAGCCCGCCCTAACCCTAACTCACTTTACCCGCCCTTAACCCACAAACTATCACAGTCGCACACTTACCTAGCCCGCGCCCTAACCCTAACTCACTTAACCCGCCCCTAACCCACAAACTATCACAGTCGCACACTTACCTTACTCGCACCCTAACGTCCGTCACTACCGCATACATCCACAGCCTTTTCCCATGTCGATGTTCTCAGCGTCGGGGTTTTGATCCGTCGGTCTTCTCCGTTTTCGATCTTCTGGCGTCGGTGTTCTCGCTGTCGGCATTCTGACTTGTCGACGTAGTCAGATAGACCCATATATGTATATATATATATATATATATATATATATATACACACACACACACACACACATATTTATATATATATATATATATATATATATATATATAATATATATGTATGCACCTATATAGACATATACATACATATGGGTCTATTTCTGTTGTTCAGAAATGAAAGCCAAGACCCACTTCAGCGAAAGTGCACTTAAGCTAAAATGTACTTTCATGCAAATCACTGAACGAAGCATGGTATAGTGGGGATAAGGAAATATGCCCTTTACCCCTCTGTAGTGCGATCTCAGAGATAGTATATATAAGTAGTGGGGGTGTAGGGGGGCTTGCCCCCTGCAAACATGTGTTTCATTTTGCCGGACATACCACCTCTACTTATATATACTAACTCCGAGATTGCACTACAGTGGGAAAAAGGGTATATTTCCTTATCCCCACTGTACCATGCTTTGGTTAACTGATTTGCATGAAAGTACACTTTCGCTGGAGTGGGTGTCTGCTTTCTTTTGTTTGAAAAAGTGTGTTTATGGTAGTTGATCAAAATAGCAGCATGCCTCTTACAAAAAAAAAAAAAAAAAAAGCAGTCATACAGAATTGGGTGGTTAATGTGGCAACAACATAAAAATCCCACCTTTATAACAACTGGAGTGTGGGACAGAACCACAGACCACAGTAATGAAGACTGTAGCCCCACGAGGACTGAACCAGATCATATTACCATTATTACATTCATTGCTGTAAACGCTCCATAATGGTGTTATAGTTCACAACTGAGAGAACGGGTGCCCCATCGCATAAAGGAAACACACTAAATTGGTCTACTTTTGATCTATGCAGTGGGTGCCCATTGAAAAACTGATCTGTAATTGTGATATTTGGTACACTGACAATTTCAATGTAAACATAGTGAATACGCTAATTATAGGATTTTTGGAATCTTGGAGTATTGCTGCTTCCTTGAGGTACAGCGTTCTTGGAGTATTAGCAGAGTATAAATTCACAGTTCTGCATGCTGAAAAACATATTGCAAAAATGTTTTAAAAATGTAACAGCAAGGTTCAGAATTTGCATTTTTATTTTGTCAGAACTACAGTTTCATTTTTGAAGTGTCAGGACTGGTATTAGGTTTCTGATAGGGAGCAATGACCCACGTTTGAGGACAGACTCAAGAAGCTGGCATGGCATACACCTTTAATGTTAATGAGCTTTCTACAGTAACCTGCATATTCTGTTGTACAATTTCTATTTGCAGTGATCGGTATTTCCTGCAATAAAAATTATAGACAACTTAATTTAAATGCAAATGCATGTAAGGCCAGATTAT